>NC_057805.1:509574284-509596116 GCF_018294505.1 Triticum aestivum | reverse complement strand
AGAAACAGTAAATATAAGCAAACAGATGCAACGCTAAGCATGACATGACGATAAGCAGAACTAGGGTCGACCTAACATAGTACTACATGTTGCAGACGAAGGGGATAAACATCTGAGGATGAATTCCCGACGTTAGGTGGATTCCGGACAAAGGAAAGGAGGGGAAAGTTCCAAGTTCAGCATGCTAGGGGCATGTGACAGATGAACGGACCGCGTATTCGGATTCGTTGGATTTTTCTGAGCAACTTTCATGTAGAAAACATTTTCATCCGAGTTACGGTTTATTTTCTATAAATTTCTAAAATTTAAAGGATTTTTTAATTTATTTAATTTGAATTATAACAGTGAAATGCCTTTTTAAACTCAGCAGGGGGTAGTCACACTCAAAGACATGTGGGGTCAAGGAGCTGGGATGACTCAGTCAACACCTTTACTAGTCAACCAATGAACAGTGCACGGGCCCTACTTGTCATTGGCACAAACTATTAATTAGGCTTTTAAAAAAGGGGCCACATGTCATCTGTACATAGACTATTCTAGCCGTTAATTAACACCTATTAGTACTAATCTAAGCAAGGGCCGGCCCCTACTCCGGCCACGTGCACGACGCACACACACAGCACACACAAGTTAGTAGGCTAGGAGTTATTAACATAAGATGTCATTTTGTGATTTTTGTAGGATTTAATCTAATCGTCAAAAGGATTTGGTTCAGTGGGATAAAATGGAGTTTGTCATGTATACTTTCTACTCATATTATTTTTAGGCCTGTTAGTAGTTGTTTAACCGCTGATCAGAGGCTGTTAAGGGGGTTAGTCATCGTGAAAATAGGAAAGCTAGCAACATGTACAGTAGCTAGTAGCAGTACATGTAGAGGAGAGATGGGCAGAGCCGTGGCGCGGGCGCGGCCCGACTGCAGCGACAGCGCAGCGGCAAGGCAACGAGGTACGCGGCAGGGCAGAGGCGGTGCTTGCGCTCAGGCGAACGCAGACGGCTATGGTGACAGTAGGCGAGCGGCGATCGCAAGTACGGACAGGTGCAGCTGCAGTAGTTTGAACAGCAGCAGCAAGCGAGGAGGACGGAAACGTCGACGGCGACCACCGCGGTGGCGCCGGACTTCGGCCAACGACGAAAACTTATCTACGGCTCGAACGCGAGCGAAAGGAAGGCACTGGCCGCACCACCGGAGTGCCCTGAGCACGTCCATGTGGTCAGGTGGACATGACAGCAAGGGTAGCGTCGGATGGAACGGCGGGAGCTTCGGGCTTCACTGGCAGCGGCGACTAGAGGGCGAGAGGGGAGGTGTTGGCGTGCGTGTTGGATGCTTTGGAGCTCCATGAGCTCGACTGCGTGCACGGGCACGAGCTTTGCGGTCAGTGGCCGCGACGGCGAGGCGAACGGCGGCGGCGAGCTACTGCTACGAAGGAAACGGCGACGCAGTGCATCCTAGAACTAAGCGAGGGTTCAGAGGGGGAGCTGGAGCTTACGGCGCGGCACACGAAGGCCCTCGAGTGAACGGGAGCGCAAAGGGAGGCCGAATCGACGGCGGTGGCGTCCAGCGACCGAAGAAGGGGATCGAGTCATCGGCGCTACTGTGCTGCTCCCCGCCTTCACCCAATGGCACCGGACGAAGAGGACGACGGCGATGGAGCTCCAGGACAGCTCGGCGAGGCCGGAGGGGCTCGGTGGCCGCGGGATCGAGCGGTGCTCGGCGGTGAGCTTCGGGCGAGCTCGAGATCGAGAGAGAGTGGGAGAGAGCGTGAGCACATGGCCGAGAGAGAGAGAGCGAGCGGGCGGGGGAAAATATCTGGGGACCGCGGCGTCAGCCTTATCCCCTCGCTGCACGGACGAGGCGCGGGACGACGAGCTGGTCCGGCGGCGACGCGCGCGCGCGCCCTCGGTCGATTGAACAGGGGAGGAGAACACGACAGAGGAAAGGCTGGGCTGGGCCGTCTTGGGCCGCAGGCCAGGTAAGTTTCAGCCCATTTGTTTCATTTCTTGTTTTTTTTTAAATGAGCTGCTGACTTGGATTAGTTAGTGCACCAAATGATTTTCGTAAAATGTGCCACTAGCCACATTAAATACTTTGCAATATACTGAGTTGGTACAAAAAGTTTGAGGCAGTTTGGAATCCACTTGAATTTTGCTGACATTTAAAAAAGACTGGAAAAGTGTTCCCGGGCCACTGTTTTAAAATCAGAGGCATTTTGGGAAACCAAATGAGGTTGGTTTCATCATGAAAATTAGGTAATGAATATTCACAACCTAACGAACATTTTTATTTGGCGGTTTGAAGGAATAAGAATTTGACTTGTTATTTGAATTTTAAATTGACTTTGTTTTTTTAACAAGGGGCAGTTTGGCTTAGGAAAGCATGATGACATAGCATCATTAGCAGGAGTTTACTGTAGTATGATTCTCCGGGTGTTACACTTCCCCTCCCGGTCGCTCTCCGGCGCGGGCGGAGCTGCTCCGGGGGGTGCACTTCGGCGGCGACGGTTTGGCGTGGCGGCGGGGCTCCGTGGCGCGACGCAGGCGAACAGCTGGGCGGCGGCGGGGAACGTAGCAATAATTCAAAATTTTCCTACGTGTCACCAAGATCAATCTAGGAGATGCTAGCAATGAGAGAGAGAGTGCATCTTCATACCCTTGAAGATCGCTAAGCAGAAGCGTTACAAGAACGCGGTTGATGGAGTCGTACTCGCGGCGATTCAAATCGTGGAAGATCCGATCTAGCGCCGAACGGACGGCGCCTCCGCGTTCAACACACGTACAGCCCGGGACGTCTCCTCCTTCTTGATCCAGCAAGGGGAGAGGAGAAGTTGAGGGAGAACTCCAGCAGCACGACGGCATGGTGGCAATGGAGCTCGTGGTTCTCCGGCAGAGCTTCGCTAAGCACTACGGAGGAGTAGGAGGAGTTGGGGAGGAGAGGGCTGCGCCAGGCAAGGGGTGCAGCTGCCCTCTCTCTCCCTCACTATATATAGGGGAAGGGGGTGGAGGAGGCGCCCTAGGGTTCCCTAGGGAAGGGGCAGCGGCCACAGGGAAAACCCTAGATGGGTTTGGGCGCTCCCACCCTGGGAAACTTGCCCCCCAAGCCGGGAGGGGTGGCTGCCCTAGGGGAGGCGCCCCCACCTCTCCACGTTACGTGAGAGGGGTTGGGAGGGGCGCACAGCCCCTTAGTGGGCTGGTGTGCCCCTCCCCTTGGCCCATAAGGCCCCCCCAACGCTTGCTGGGGCCTCCAAAACACCTTTCAGTCACGCTGGTCGTCACCCGGTACTCCGAGAACAATTCCAGACTCCAATACCCTTCGTCCAATATATCGATCTTCACCTCCGGACCACTCCGGAGTTCCTCGTCACGTCCGGGATCTCATCCGGGACTCCAAACAACCTTCGGTAACCATATACTATTTCCCATAACAACTCTAGCGTCACCGAACCTTAAGTGTGTAGACCCTACGGGTTCGGGAACCATGCAGACATGACCGAGACACCGCTCCGGCCAATAACCAATAGCGGGATCTGGATACCCATATTGGCTCCCACATGTTCCACGATGATCTCATTGGATGAACCACGATGTCGGGGATTCAATCAATCCCGTATACAATTCCCTTTGTCTATCGGTATGTTACTTGCCCGAGATTCGATCGTCGGTATCCCAATACCTCGTTCAATCTCGTTACCGGCAAGTCTCTTTACTCGTTCCGTAACGCATGATCCCGTGGCTAACTCCTTAGTCACATTGAGCTCATTATGATGATGCATTACCGAGTGGGCCCAGAGATACCTCTCCGTCATACGGAGTGACAAATCCCAGTCTCGATTCGTGCCAACCCAACAGACACTTTCGGAGATACCTGTAATGCACCTTTATAGCCACCCAGTTACGTTGTGACGTTTGGTACACCCAAAGCATTCCTATGGTATCCGGGAGTTGCACAATCTCATGGTCTAAGAAAATGATACTTGACATTAGAAAAGCTCTTAGCAAACGAACTACACGATCTTGTGCTATGCTTAGGATTGGGTCTTGTCCATCACATCATTCTCCTAATGATGTGATCCCGTTATCAATGACATCCAATGTCCATGGTCAGGAAACCATAACCATCTATTGATCAACGAGCTAGTCAACTAGAGGCTTACTAGGGACATGTTGTGGTTGAAAGATCGTGGATGTCGCCTAGAGGGAGGGTGAATAGGCGCTTTAAAATAATTACGGTTTAGGCTTGAACAAATGCGGAATAAACCTAGCGGTTAATTTGTCAAGCACAAAACCTACAACAAATAAGCTCACCTATGTGCACCAACAACTTATGCTAAGCAAGAAAACCTACTTAGGTGATAGCAAGATATATGACAAGAAACAATATGGCTATCACAAAGTAAAGTGCATAAGTAAAGGGCTCGGGTAAGAGATAACCGAGGCACGCGGAGACGACGATGTATCCCGAAGTTCACACCCTTGCGGATGCTAATCTCCGTTTGGAGCGGTGTGGAGGCACAATGCTCCCCCAAGAAGCCACTAGGGCCACCGTAATCTCCTCACGCCCTCGCACAATGCAAGATGCCGTGATTCCACTAAGGGACCCTTGAGGGCGGTCACCGAACCCGTACAAATGGCAACCCTTGGGGGCGGTCACCGAACCCGTACACTTTGGCAACCCTTGGGGCGGTCACCGGTACCCGTCAAATTGCTCGGGGCGATCTCCACAACCTAATTGGAGACCCCGACGCTTGCCCGGAGCTTTACACCACAATGATTGAGCTCCGAACACCACCAACCGTCTAGGGCGCCCAAGCACCCAAGAGGAACAAGCTCAAGGGCACCAAGCACCCAAGAGTAATAAGCTTCTCAACTTGTAACTTCCACGTATCACCGTGGAGAACTCAAACCGATGCACCAAATGCAATGGCAAGGGCACACGGAATGCCCAAGTCCTTCTCTCTCAAATCCCACCGAAGCAACTAATGCTAGGGAGGAAAAAGAGAGGAAGAACAAGAAGGAGAACACCAAGAACTCCAAGATCTAGATCCAAGGGGTTCCCCTCACAAAGAGGAGAAAGTGATTGGTGGAAATGTGGATCTAGATCTCCTCTCTCTTTTCCCTCAAAAACTAGCAAGAACCCATGGAGGGATTGAGAGTTAGCAAGCTCGAAGAAGGTCAACAATGGGGGAAGAACACGAGCTCAACGGATAAGGTAGAATGGGGAAGAAGACCCCGTTATATAGTGGGGGGAACAATCCAACCGTTACCCCCAAAACAGCCCCGCAGAGGGCGGTACTACCGCAGGAGGCAGCGGTACTACCGCTGATCACAGCGGTACTACCGCTCCCCCGGGCGGTACTACCGTGGAGTCTGGAGGGCAGGAGAGTGACAGACCCGAGCGGTACTGCCGCGGTGGTTGGGCGGTACTACCGCTCGTGAGCGGTACTGCCGCCCTACTGCCGCTGCGAAGTACCGCACTATCCGACACGAAAAATGACCCCTCGAGTCGACGCGGTAGGGGCCTGGTACCGTAGCGGTACTACTGCTGAGGACCCACTAGCGGTACTACCGCTGCGGAGCGGTACTGTCGCTTGTGACCCCTAAGAGGTACTACCGCTGGGTACCGCGGTACTACCGCTGGAACCATCCTAAAGCCACTTCCACGAAAACAAGTATACTCCACGGGAAACCAAAATTGCCATAACTTCTGCATATGAGCTCCGAATTGAGCAAACTGAAGCTTGTTGGATACAAAACGACGAGTAGCATCAAAACAGCATAACCTTCCAACATCGAAAACATCATAGAAGATGCGAGTGAACTCCGCTTTCGATGAACTCGAGCTTGTCATCAAGATGACCATAAGCTCCAAAACTCACAAAGAGAAAAACCAAACAAGAACCAAGAAAGATGATGCAAGGATGCAATGGTTTGAGCTCTCTACGAATGATACGATCAAGCTACTCATCGAGAGCCCCCCTTAATAGTACGGCAATCGATCCTATAACCCGGTCTCCCAACTACCATCATGAGACCGGTAAAATAGAAAACCTATCAAGGGCAAACCTTTGCCTTGCACATGGTCCACTTGAGCTAGATGATGACGATCTTGACTCCCTCAAGTTGGACCACCTTTCTTGGTTGCGTTGGCTCGATGAAGACTAGTTGATTGCTCCCCCATACTCCACTATGGGTGAGCCACTCTTCCGCACATATTCACAAGTCCATTGTCACCACAATGGACGGCAAGCTTCAAGCATTTGATCTCTTCATGATGCTTCACTTGAACTTGCACACCGCAACATCTTCACAAGTCCATTGTCACCACAATGGACGGCAAGCTTCAAGCATTTGATCTCTTCATGATGCTTCACTTGAACTTGCACACCGCAACCTAACCCCACAAAGAACTCTCACGAAGATCATGGGTTAGTACACAAAGCGTAATTGACAATGCTTACCACACCATGGGATCGCTTGATCCCTCACGGTACATCTTCTACGCTTTGTGAGTTGATCAAGTTGATTCACTCTTGACTTAGTCTTGATCAACCTTGAATCTTTTCAACTCTCTTCATTTGGATGATGTCTTGAAGATATACATGAATGATCACACAATCTTCTTCTCCAAGACATGCTTGCAATAAGCTCAACTCTCACATGACCAATCTTTGGATAATTCCTTAATAACACCTTGGTCACCACATAAACTCCTTGAAACCAACACATGAACTTCAAGAAATGCCTATGGACAAATCCTTCAAATATAACTCAAGGCAACCATTAGTCCATAGAGATTGTCATCAATTACCAAAACCAAACATGGGGGCACCGCATGTTCTTTCAGTGGTCTATGTATTCACACATGTATTACGGTTTCCAGTTAATACAATTATAGCATGAACAATAGACAATTATCATGAACAAGGAAATACAATAATAACCATTTTATTATTGCCTCTAGGGCATATTTCCAACAGTCTCCCACTTGCACTAGAGTCAATAATCTAGTTCACATCACTATGTGATTGTAATGAATCCAACACCCATGGGGTTTGTTCATATCTCGCTTGTGAGAGAGGTTATTAGTCAACGGGTCTGAACCTTTCAGATCCGTGTGTGCTTTACAAATCTCTATGTCATCTTGTAGATGCAGCTACCACGCGCTACTTGGAGCTATTCCAAATAACTGCTCTACTATACGAATCCGGTTTACTACTCAGAGTCATCCGGATTAGTGTCAAAGTTTGTATCGACGTAACCCTTTACGACGAACTCTTTTACCACCTCCATAATCGAGAAAATTCCTTAGTCCACTAGTTACTAAGGATAAGTTCGACCGTTGTCATGTGATCCATTCCTGGATCACTATTGTACCCCTTGACTAACTCATGGCAAGGCACACTTCAGGTGCGGTACACAGCATAGCATACTGTAGAGCCTACGTCTAAAGCATAGGGGACGACCTTCGTCCTTTCTCTCTCTTCTGCCGTGGTCAGGTCTTCAGTCTTACTCAATACTCACACCTTGTAACACAGCCAAGAACTCCTTCTTTGCTGATCTATTTTGAACTCCTTCAAAATCTTGTCACGGTATGTATTCATTTGAAAGTACTATTAAGCGTTTTTGATCTATCCTTATAGATCTTGATGCTCAATGTTCAAGTAGCTTAATCCAGGTTTTCCATTGAAAAACACTTTTCAAATAACCCTGTATGCTTTCCAGAAATTCTACATCATTTCTGATCAACAATATGTTAACAACATATACTCATCAAAAATTCTATAGTGCTCCCACTCACTTCTTTGGAAATACAAGTTTCTCATAAACTTTGTAAAAACCCAAAATCTTTGATCATCTCATCAAAGCGTACATTCCAACTCCGAGATGCTTACTCCAGTCTTTAGAAGGATTGCTGGAGCTTTGCATACTTGTTAGCATCTTTCAGGATTGACAAAACCTTCTGGTTGTATCACATACAACCTTTCCTCAAGAAAATCGTCGAGGAAACAATGTTTTTTTTGACATCCTATCTGCAAGATTTCAAAAATAATGCAGTAACTGCTAATATAATTCCAACAGACTCTTAGCATCGCTACGAGTGAGAAAATCTCATCGTAGTCAACTCCTTGAACTTGTCGGAAAACATCTTAACGACAAGTCGAGCTTTCTTAATGGTGACACTTACCATCATTGTCCGTCTTCCTTTTAAAATCCATCTGCGCCCAACAGCCTTACGACCATCAAGTAGTTCTTCCAAACTCTATACTTTGTTTTTTATACATGGATCCTCTCTCGGATTTTATGGCCTCGAGCCATTCGTCGGAATCCGGGCCCACCATCGCTTCTTCATAGCTCGTAGGTTCATTGTTGTCTAGCAACATGACTTCCAAGACAGGATTACGTACCACTCTGAAGTAGTACACATCCTTGTCATCCTACGAGGTTTGGTAGTGACTTGATCCAAAGTTTCATGATCACTATCATAAGCTTCCACTTCAATTGGTGTAGGTGCCACATGAACAACTTCTTGTGCCCTGCTACACACTAGTTGAAGTGACGGTTCAATAACCTCATCAAGTCTCCACCATCCTCCCACTCAATTCTTTCGAGAGAAACTTTTCTCGAGAAAGGACCCGTTTCTAGAAACAATCACTTTTGCTTCCAGATCTGAAATAGGAGGTATACCCAACTGTTTTGGGTATTCTATGAAGATGCATTTATCCGCTTTGGGTTCGAGCTTATCAGCCTGAAACTTTTTCACATAAGTGTCGCAGCCCCAAACTTTTAAGAAATGACAACTTAGGTTTCTCTAAACCATAGTTCATACGATGTCGTCTCAACGGAATTGCGTGGTGCCCTATTTAAAGTGAATGCGGTTGTCTCTAATGCCTAGCCCATAAACGATAGTGGTAATTCGATAAGAGACATCATGGTATGCACCATATCCAATAGGGTGCAGTTATGATGTTCGGACACACCATCACACTATGGTGTTCCAGGCGGTATTAGTTGTGAAACAATTTCCACAATGTCTTAATTGTGTGCCAAACTCATAACTCAGATATTCATCTCTATGATCATATCATAGACATTTTATCCTCTTGTCACGACGATCTTCAACTTCACTCTGAAATTACTTGAACCTTTTAATAATTCAGAATTGTGTTTTATCAAGTAAATATACTCAGCATCTACTCAAATTATCTGTGAAGAACATAACGATATCCACTGTGTGCCTCAGCACTCATTGGACTGCACACATCAAAATGTATTACTTCCAACAAGTTGCTTTCTTGTTCCATCTTACTGAAAACGAGGCCTTTCAGTCATCTTGCCCATGTGGTATGATTCATGTCTCAAGTGATTCAAAATCAAGTGACACCAAACGATCCATCTGTATGGACTTTCTTCATGCATATATACTAATAGACATGGTTCGCATGTCTCAATCTTTTCAAAAATGAGTGAGTCCAAAGATCCATCAACATGGAGCTTCTTCATGCGTTTTATACCAATATGACTCAAATGGCAGTGCCACAAGTATGTGGTACTATCATTACTATCTTATATCTTTTGGCATGAACATGTGTATCACTACGATCGAGATTCAATAAACCATTCATTTTAGGTGCAAGACCATTGAAGGTATTACTCAAATAAACAGAGTAACCATTATTCTCCTTAAATGAATTACCGTATTGCGATAAACATAATCCAATCATGTCTATGCTCAACGCAAACAGCAAATAACAATTATTTAGGTTTAACACCAATCTCGATGGTAGAGGGAGCGTGCGATGTTTGATCACATCAACCTTGGAAACACTTCCAACATATCGTCATCTCACCTTTAGCTAGTCTCCGTTTATTCCATAGCTTTTGTTTCGAGTTACCAATGTTAGCAACTGAACCGGTATCTAATACCCATGTGCTACTAGGAGTACTAGTAAGGTACACATCAATAACACATATATCAAATATACTTTTGTTGACCTTGCCAGCCTTCTCATCTACCAAGTATCTAGGATAGTTCTGCTTCAGTGACCGTTCCCCTCATTACAGAGGCACTTAGTCTCGGGTTTGGGTTCAACCTTGGGTTTATTCACTAGAGCAGCAACTGATTTGCCGTTTCATGAAGTATCCCTTCTTTCCCTTGCCCTTCTTGAAACTAGTGGTTTTACTAACCATCAACAATTGATGCTCCTACTTGATTTCTACTTTCGCGGTGTCAAACATCGCGAGTTGCTCAAGGATCATCATGTCTATCCCTGATATGTTATAGTTCATCACGAAGCTTTAATAGCTTGGTGGTAGTGACTATGGAGAACCATCACTATCTCATCTGGAAGATTAACTCCCACTCGATTCAAGCGATTGTAGTACTCAGACAATCTGATCACATGCTCAACGATTGAACTTTTCTCCCTTAGTTTGCAGGCTTAAGAAACTTGTCAGAGGTCTCATACCTCTTGACATGGGCACTAGTCTGAAATCCCAATTTCAGTCTTTGGAACATCTCATATGTTCTGCGACGTTTCAAAAAGGTCTTTGGCGCCTCAATTCTAAACCGTTAGCATTACGCACTGAACTATCACGTAGTCATCAAAACGTGTACGTCAGATGTTCGCAACATCCACAGACGACGCTCGAGGTTCAGCACACCGAGCGGTGCATTAAGGACATAAGCCTTCTGCGCAACATTGAGGACAATCCTCAATTTACGAACCCAGTCCGCATAATTGCTACTATCAACTTTCAACTAAATTTTCTCTAGGAACATATCTTAAACAGTAGAACCAAAGCGTAAGCTATGACATAATTTGCAAAGACCTTTTGACTATGTTCATGATAATTAAGTTCATCTGATTATTTAATGAACTCCCACTTAGATAGACATCCCTCTAGTCATCTAAGTGATACATGATCCGAGTCAACTAGGCCGTGTCCGATCATCACGTGAGACGGACTAGTCATCAACGGTGAACATCTCCATGTTGATCGTATCTACTATACAACTCATGTTCGACCTTTCGGTCTCTTGTGTTCCAAGGCCATGTCTGTACATGCTAGGCTCGTCAAGTCAACCTAAGTGTTTCGCATGTGTAAATCTGGCTTACACCCGTTGTATACGAACGTTAAAATCTATCACACCCGATCATCACGTGGTGCTTCGAAACAGCGAACCTTCGCAACGGTGCACAGTTAGGGAGAACACATCTCTTGAAATTTTAGTGAGGGATCATCTTATTTATGCTACCGTCGTTCTAAGCAAATAAGATGTAAACATGACAAACATCACATGCAAATCATAAAGTGACATGATATGGCCAATATCATCTTGCGCCTTTGATCTCCATCTTCGAGGCGCGACATGATCACCTTCGTCACCGGCATTGACACCATGATCTCCATCATCATGATCTCCATCATCGTGTCTTCATGAAGTTGTCTCGCCAACTATTACTTCTACTACTATGGCTAACGGTTAGCAATAAAGTAAAGTAATTACATGGCGTTCTTCATTGACACGCAGGTCATACAATAAATTAAGACAACTCCTATGGCTCCTGCCGGTTGTCATACTCATCGACATGCAAGTCGTGATTCCTATTACAAGAACATGATCAATCTCATACATCACATATATATAATTCATCACATCCTTTTGGCCATATCACATCACATAGCATACCCTGCAAAAACAAGTTAGACGCCATCTAATTTTTATTGCATGTTTTACGTGGCTGCTATGGGTTTCTAGCAAGAACGTTTCTTACCTACGCAAAAGCCACAACGGTGATATGTCAATTGCTATTTACCCTTAATAAGGACCCTCTTCATCGAATCCGATCCGATTAAAGTGGGAGAGACAGACACCCGCTAGCCACCTTATGCATCAAGTGCATGTCAGTCGGTGGAACCTGTCTCACGTAAGTGTACGTGTAAGGTCGGTCCAGGCCGCTTCATCCCACAATGCCGACGAATCAAGATAAGACTAGTAACGGTAAGCAAATTGAACAAATCATCGCCCACAACTACTTTGTGTTCTACTCGTGCATAGAATCTACGCATAGACCTAGCTCATGATGCCACTGTTGGGAAACGTAGCAATAATTCAAAAATTTCCTACGTGTCACCAAGATCAATCTAGGAGATGCTAGCAACGAGAGAGAGAGAGTGCATCTTCATACCCTTGAAGATCGCTAAGCGGAAGCGTTACAAGAACGCGGTTGATGGAGTCGTACTCGCGGCGATTCAAATCGCGGAAGATCCGATCTAGCGCCGAACGGACGGCGCCTCCGCGTTCAACACACGTACAGCCCGGGGACGTCTCCTCCTTCTTGATCCAGCAAGGGGAGAGGAGAAGTTGAGGGAGAACTCCAGCAGCACGACGGCATGGTGGCAATGGAGCTCGTGGTTCTCCGGTAGAGCTTCGCTAAGCACTACGGAGGAGGAGGAGGAGTTGGGGAGGAGAGGGCTGCGCCAGGCAAGGGGTGCGGCTGCCCTCTCTCTCCCTCACTATATATAGGGGGAAGGGGGTTGGAGGAGGCGCCCTAGGGTTCCCTAGGGGAGGGGCGGCGGCCACAGGGGAAACCCTAGATGGGTTTGGGCGCCCCCACCCCTGGGAAACTTGCCCCCAAGCCGGGAGGGGTGGCTGCCCTAGGGGAGGCGCCCCCACCTCTCCATGTTACGTGAGAGGGGTTGGGAGGGGCGCACAGCCCCTTAGTGGGCTGGTGTGCCCCCTCCCCTTGGCCCATAAGGCCCCCCAACGCTTGCCGGGGCCTCCGAAACACCTTTCAGTCACGCTGGTCGTCACCCGGTACTCCCAGAACAACTCCAGACTCCAATACCCTTCGTCCAATATATCGATCTTCACCTCCGGACCACTCCGGAGTTCCTCGTCACGTCCGGGATCTCATCCGGGACTCCAAACAACCTTCGGTAACCACATACTATTTCCCATAACAACTCTAGCGTCACCGAACCTTAAGTGTGTAGACCCTACGGGTTCGGGAACCATGCAGACATGACCGAGACACCTCTCCGGCCAATAACCAATAGCGGGATCTGGATACCCATATTGGCTCCCACATGTTCCACGATGATCTCATTGGATGAACCACGATGTCGGGGATTCAATCAATCCCGTATACAATTCCCTTTGTCTATCGGTATGTTACTTGCCCGAGATTCGATCGTCGGTATCCCAATACCTCGTTCAATCTCGTTACCGGCAAGTCTCTTTACTCGTTCCGTAACGCATGATCCCGTGGCTAACTCCTTAGTCACATTGAGCTCATTATGATGATGCATTACCGAGTGGGCCCAGAGATACCTCTCCGTCATACGGAGTGACAAATCCCAGTCTCGATTCGTGCCAACCCAACAGACACTTTCGGAGATACCTCTAATGCACCTTTATAGCCACCAGTTACGTTGTGACGTTTGGTACACCCAAAGCATTCCTACGGTATCCGGGAGTTGCACAATCTCATGGTCTAAGGAAATGATACTTGACATTAGAAAAGCTCTTAGCAAACGAACTACACGATCTTGTGCTATGCTTAGGATTGGGTCTTGTCCATCACATCATTCTGCTAATGATGTGATCCCGTTATCCATGACATCCAATGTCCATGGTTAGGAAACCATAACCATCTATTGATCAACGAGCTAGTCAACTAGAGGCTTACTAGGGACATGTTGTGGTCATGTATTCACACATGTATTACGGTTTCCAGTTAATACAATTATACCATGAACAATAGACAATTATCATGAACAAGGAAATACAATAATAACCATTTTATTATTGCCTCTAGGGCATAGTTCCAACAGCTCCGGGGGGTGCACTTCGGCGGCGACGGTCTGGCGTGGCGGCGGGGCTCCGTGGCGCGACGTAGGCGGACAGCTGGGCGGCGGCGCCGCCGTTGGCGGCGGGGCGATGCAGCGGCGCGATCTGGTGTCGTCCGCTCGGCCTAGATCTGGGCCCTTCGGGCCCCATCTGGGCTTGGGCGGGCCGGCTGCGGGGATAGTCTCCGGCGTGGCTTCTGGGAGGCGGGGGAGACGCGACGAGTGGCTGGGTGCTGGCGGCGCCGTCGCCGACCTGTTGCATCGTGGCCGGCGGGGCTTAACGGGCCCGCTTCGGGCCTGGCTGGGCCAGGGGTGGCCCGGCATGCCCCGCGGCCATGTCCGGACGGCTACCGCGACGGTGCCGGAGGCATGGGCCTCCCGCACGACGGCGGTGGAGGTGGTTCCCTCCCGCTCGGCGTCGGTGTTGCTGCTCCCGTCATGGTGCGCTTCTCTCCCGTCCTCTTGGCCTCGTGGTGGTGTTCGTAGTGAGGCGGCGTTGGTGGCGGCGCTTCTGCGTTGGCGCATGGGGGTGGGCGACGGTTTGGCGGGTCGGTTTCATCCGGTTGGGCGGTTGGGTCTGGGAATGCGGGAGAAATCCCTGCCGGCTTCGGCCCCGACGCGGTGACACCTGCGGGTGCCACCATTCCTTCCTGGAGGGAGTCGGTGGTATTCACCCCCCACCTCCCTCCGCGTGCCGGGGGAAACCCTAGGACTCGTCCGGGTAGCAGCGTCGTCGGCGTCGCATTCCTTCTTGGAGGTGCTGCTTGGTACGTGGCGGTTCGGAACCTCGGTCTGTGGTGGTTTTTATCCGGTGGGCGCCGCGATGGCGGGTCATCCGCGCTTTGCCGAGCTGCCGTAGTTGGCATTTGTTTCTTCTTCCTTTTCTTTTGGTGTGTTGTGCTGCTCGCCACAGCGATCTCTGTATTTGGTGTTGGTTGCTTTGGAATACAAAGCGGGGGAAACCCTTTTTCGGTAAATCTATTTTGTAAATCCTAGTTCAAAAACTTCCATTGTTGAGAACCAAAATGTCTTCTGGCCACTAGTAAACGGGTCCCACATGGAAAAGACTTATGGAGCGTGATTTTATAGCGATTACGACTTTGCACAAAGTAGCGAGAGCCTCCGCTCCTTATGCGTTATGGAGGTTGCCTGCCGATATGGCGAGCCGGCTAGAGTTAGCTCTTATATTATGCTGTATTTTCTTTCACTAGGTTGTTTCTATAAATAGGATCTTTGATCTGAAAAGTCATCTTCTGCTCCCGAGCTCAAAAGAGCTCGGGATGAATGGTAAAATTCGAAAAAGATGAAAAACATTTCAAAAAAAACTGAATTTTTCTGGGTGAAAACATTGACAAAAGTTCTCAGTGCTTGCAAAATTACATCAAAAAATGACGTTCGTAGAAGTAGTGGCAAAAAGAAACAAAATTACTACTCCAAAATGTTTTGAAAATAACACTTTTGGAGCATCAATTCTTTTTCTACGACTTGCACGAATGTTATTTTGTGATGAAATTTTGTGGAACTGAGAACTTTTGTGAATGTTTGCTACCCAAAAAAAATCAGATTTTTTTTTTTTGGATTTTATTGTCCACGCATGCTCATTTGAGCTCGAGCTCAGAAACACCACGTCCCTTTGATCCCATCTTTGTTCCTCTGGTTTTAAAATCCAATGAGATGGTTGCCCCACACACACACACACACACACACACAAAGGAACATTCTCAACTAGCTCATGCATCGAACCGTAGTTAGATTTGAACCCAGACTGAAGCAGAATAAACTCTTCTTTCGGAGAAGAATAGGTTTTTCTTTTTTTTGAGTGGGTGGAGAAGAATAGCCAAACATGACTCCCTATCATGAGACGTCGCTCTGCAACGCCAGTCTAAACATTGCTCAAATCCAGTCCAGACTATTCATGCGCTACAAATCAAAGCTAGTTAATGTTGAGGTCCACCTTATCAATAGGAATGTTCAAGCAGTGAATGGAAAGATCCCCATCCTTTGGCGCCAAAGACAGGATGCAAAAGAACGACGACTGGCGAGGTCGGTCACTGGTCGAAGTCACACCACACAAACCCGGGAACTCGCTCTCTGCTAGCGTGTGCTATCCGGCATTTCCAATCCAGCAGCATCTCAGCCAGGGACATGGCGAGATCGGCGTACGTGAGCCTCCTTCGCGCCACCATCGCGCTCCTCCTCCTGCTGGCCCTCGGTGCACTAATCTTACACGCTTACGCATGAACGATAATCGAATATCTGGTAACATTCATGCAACCTTTTGTGGATTGACCTCTCTCCACGATCTGGATCTATCAAATAACCAACTCACTGGAGAGCTCCCAAGTTGCTGCTGGGAATTCAAACTTATGTTAGCTATGGACTTGTCCAACAATAGCTTTTCAGGTGAACTTCCCATACCAACAAGCTTGGGTCTTAAACTCCAGTCGCTTCGTCTTGCTAACAATAACTTTCTTGGGAGTTTTTCCATCCGTAATTGAAACCTGCAGAGATCTCGTCATCCTAGATCTTGGGAACAACAAGTTCTTCGGTGATATCCCCTCTTGGGTTGGAACAAGTGTTCCCCTTCTAACAGTTCTGAGCCTCCCATCCAACAATTTCAGTGGTGTTGTTCCACCCGAGTTATCCCAACATTCTAATCTGCAAGTCCTGGACCTGTCCAGCAACTCCTTCTCAGGTGAGATCCTCACGGCCATGCCAGACCACAATTGCTCCCTTGAGTCGTTTCATATCGCAGGCAATGGCTTCACGGGCGCCTTCCCGCCGTTGCTGCAAGGCTGCAACTCCCTGGCCACCCTGGACATTGGGAACAACCGGTTCTTTGGTGGTATCCCTGCATGGATCGGGAGTCAGCTTCCATCACTGAAAATCCTTAGGCTTAGATCAAACAATTTCACCGGACAAATTCCCCCAGAGTTATCGAGGCTTTCGGAACTTCAGCTGCTCGATATGGCCAACAATAGCTTGACAGGATCCATTCCGGCATCCTTCCACAACTTGAACTCCATGAGGCATAATCTTCCCCAGTTGGTCCAACCGAGGGATTCCGCTCCTTTAAAGATTATGCCCAATGGACGACCGCGAGTGGATCAGTTCCCAGAGAGAGTCAACATATCCTGGAAGGGCCGTGAACAAACTTTTCAGAAAAGCATCGGGTTAATCACAGGTATCGACCTATCATGTAATCGACTTACGGAGAACATCCCGGAGGAGCTAACATACCTCGAAGCTCTCCGGTTTCTGAACTTATCCAGAAATGATCTATCAGGCAGTATTCCAGAGAGAATCGGCAGACTGGAGCTCCTGGAGTTCCTTGACCTCTCATGGAATGAACTTTCAGGTGGCATTCCTCTCAGCATCTCAAATCTGCCAGCCCTCGGTGTGTTAAATCTCTCAAACAATCACCTACAGGGCCTCATACCCACCGGGAATCAGTTGCAGACACTTGCAGATCCGTCAATATATGGCAATAATCTAGGGCTCTGCGGCTTCCCCTTGAGCCCGTGTGAGCCTAGATTGGGCGAGGGAACTGAAGACCACACAAAACTCGTAGACCTGGGGCTGTGTTACTCTGTAATTCTTGGCGTTGTCTCTGGCTTCTGGCTTTGGTTTGGAGCTCTGTTCTTCCTGGAGCAGTGGAGATTTTGTTTTCTCCGTTCTGTTGATGGCTTATGGGTCAAAATAGGTGTCACCCGCTAAGGCTTTATATCATCACATGTAAATCAGCAGCAACGATATTAGCGTCAATTATGTACTGTATGCTCCTTTTATTTTTTACAGTTGTAACACTAAACTTAAACTATATTAGGAGTAAAATAACTGCTGAACTATAGAAATAAGATATAACTGGGTAATACAGATGCAGCTTTGTTACCTACCATTGCAGAGCAATATTGGAGAACGCAACCACCGGCAGAAGGGCATATCCTGAGAAGTAGAGCACAGCAAGAACTCATTAGTGCGACCACCTCGTTATCAGTCTCATTATAGCAAATGCAATTCTCCATGACAAACAAACCATAAACAAAAACAACTGGCGAGCCAAACAGCGAACCAGGTTTTTCTTTCTTTCTCCAGGACTACGGAACCCTGTATTACAACGTAAGTTTACATCATTTTTCCTTTCATTTTACATGAGTGCCGTTGCCAGCCACTTCTCTAACAAAGAGCAAAACAAGAACCCAGCCAGTGGGCACCGTTCCCTTGCTCTCAGTCTCCACGGCACACACTAACAAGTCGATCCCTTTGTGAGTTTCCATCTCTTCCTTCCTTCCTATGAGTTTTGTACATCACATGCACCATCATCTCCAACTTGGGAGCTTCAGTGAGTATCACAGAAGCATTAGCAACGGTGTCAGTGCTGGAAGCAACACATGTAGAGCTCAATAAAAAGCTCTCTTTGTCCCCGCCACCATCGCGTACAGCAACACGAGGCCAGCCAGCAGCTTCTTCGAAGCAAAAACTCTAAGATTGATCTTTACCCTGTGCGCCCTCATGAACCTCAGCACCGCCTGTCCCACAACCGCCAGCAGCGAACAGATAGCCACGAGAGCCATCCTAGCGGCGTCCTTCGGTCCCCCTATTGTCGTCAGATCGTTCCTGTCAAACTTGATGTACGTCGGGTTAGCAACGCTATCATCAGCAGCACCGTCGCAGCCAAGTCGAAGGGCGTCGTTCAGCCGGTCAGAGATGTGGATAAGGATCCTCGCGAGCCAGGCCACTTCAGTCTCCGAGATGGGCCTCTTCATCCAGTCGCCTCTGTATCTGACTTCGCCAAACTTGCTCCTCCCCGAATGGGGATGCTTAGGTGTAAATATCTCGCCGCGCCCTGGATGTTGATGCTGCAACTCTTGCGCTGAAGTATTCTGGTGGTGGATGCCTTCAATGCGCCCCTGGAAGATCTTTTTCATCCGGGATTTTATCAGATCCAACGACTGGAGAGCTTGTACTGTGTCGCCTGGCAGGCGTTGTATCTCCAACTCTGCCCGGATCAGAAGCAGCTTCAGAAAAATGAAAAACTGATATCAGCATCCACACTCCTTTAGCTTTTAGAAAAATATGAAAAAAATATATACACAAGCAGAGCACAAATGAAAAATAACTCACCAGTATGCACAAGGTAATGTTAGTGAAATTACAAATTGTTCTCCCAGTACGTCAACATTGATACAAAATATAGTTTAACAAAGTTATAATCTTAATGGAAGTGTAAATTATGCCAGACAAATCACTAAACTATCTTCCAGCAATATAAGGCAACTCCAAATAAAATCTTCGCTACTAGCATGATAATCCTGTAGCTCAGTTGATTTGTTCAGCAGCACGACTCAAGTACTAATACGGTTGAACTGAAAATGGACACATATACTGGAAGTGGAATCAAGCATGTGATGATGTGATATAGTAATCATGGTTAGAGTGACTAGAACAAACAGCTTAAATTACAACAAATCATGTAACAAAATGTGTACCTGAAGCAGATGATAAGCCCCGTCCTCACCACTATTGAAAAGTCTTAGATCAGAGTTCCAATGCTCATGCAAGAAAGATCCATCTGCATCAGTTTCTGTCAGACCATCCTCCCAATCCTGTAACAGACCACACAGGTTATATAAATATTTAGGACAGCAACTTCATAATGTAATCAAATACAATTTCAAATCACAATTTAGCTGTAACCCACCTTTAGCTGCTCACGGATTGACGGAACATACTTCATTACATCATCTGATTCAGAAGAAGTTGACGGTGAAGTAACCAGTTTAGAATGATAGGCAATATCCACTTTATATAGAAGATCCACCAGTTCTGCTGATGAAGACAAGACTTCCAATACCTGAATAATACAAAACAAGCATGTAATTGGTCAAATAATACTCAAGGATAGTGCAAAACAGAATAAACAAAACAGTTCTTGTATTTCATTAATTTGTTTATCTGAAGCTGACTAGCTTGCTTCTCCCTGTTGTAATGGAAACCTTTGAATTGCACATAACCACAATAGGCACAAGGTGCTCCTTGACAAAACAATTATCATAGACTGTTTGGCACAGAAATGCATGACTAATACTTTTGGAGAGTATAAACTGAACAGAGAGCCTTAAAACACTGTGCAATAAAGTAAGAACATCCAACAAAGGACCTTAAGCATGTTACAGACTCGCACATTTACATTTATGTTTGGCAAACTTAGCAGGACAGTGTAGGAGGCTTAAACTATTGAAGACATATAGATATAGGCACAACATCAACTGGTGGCAGGTTATCACATTATATGTACATAAACAGAAATGTGCAGAAACCATTAGCTCAAAAGCTAACAGATCGACATACCTACCAAGGATGCTCCATTGACAGACTATATAATTTCGCTATGTCCTGCTTACACAAATTATATTTTATGGCATGTACCGTTCAGAACAGTGGGAGTTTCTCAATCGTATATTTACAATCCTAGCTTTGAGCGACCGAACAAGAACAGCAAACTTTCACAGATCTCTATCTCCTGGTGGTTCATCTTGGCCGTATCGGCTTCCTTATCGTACACCAAAGCATGAAGCTAAAAACACCGTCATGAGCCTAAAAATTATTTTTAGTTGCAAAACATGTACTGAGCTAGTAAAATAACTAAGACCCTGACACCTGCAAGGCGCAAATCCAGCACCCTCATTTCTCATGTTTCAGTTGTCACAACTTCTTGGCATTAATGACCATCAGGGAATATGAGACCTCAAGCGGCTAAATCTAACGCTGAACATAAATTCAATCACGTATGGCATGGCAACAGATGTAAAACTCAGGAGCCAGGACTAACCTTTAAAATCATCACGAGCACTGAGGAGACATCAGAGTGGATAAACTTGTGTGCAAAACCCAGGAAATGCACCACCATCGAGCTATAGAACAGGTAATTGGACAGCACATAACTCTTCCACGACGGAGTATACAGCAGCTCCCCTTTCTGCATCACCTGTGTGCCCATCCCCTGCATCCGGGACACGTCATACTCATCCAGCTCCTCCTGTGTAACCTTCCATGGCTCCATATATGCCAACCACACAGAGAAGACTTGCGTCGCATTTTTTATCACCGCGCCAATGGGGCAGAACAAGAAGGCCCTCAACACAAACCGATACATAGGCCTCTGTATCAGGGGATTCCAGAATCCAACCTGGCTATCGCAGACCACATTCCTCGCTGTCATTCCTTCGAACACCATGCGTGCAGGACCACCAACACAGCAGTTGAGGTACATGACGAGCAGCTTGACCGCGTCCCCGAGCCCAGGGGACGGCGGCTGCTCGCTCAGCTCGGCGCGAGCCCGGGAGGGCAGCTTGAGTCCGAACGCGCGGTACGTCTGCACAGGCAGCGGCGAGAAGTCGTCCCCCACGAGCCAGAACTGGACGAGGGTGTGGAGGAAGAACTCGGCGCGAGCAAAAGGGTCAGCGGCGTCAGCGCCTTCTTCGCTGGCCGTGCGCTGCAGGAGGGTGCCGGTGAGCCGGCGCACCGGCGTGCACGCGGCCGTCGGCACGAACTCCCTGAGGTAGGCGTAGAGCAGCTTGAGGTACAGACAGGGCTCAGGCTTCTGGCCCGGCTTGCGGGTGCCGGCGGCGGTGGGCGCGAGGGTGGAGACCCAGGACTCGATGCGGGAGCGCGATTTGTGGGTCGGGGCGGCGGCGGAGGCGACGGGATCGGCGGAGGAGACGGGGTAGTAGGCGAACCAGAAGAGGAAGTACTCGAAGACGGAGAGGTGGAGCTCGGAGCCGACGCGGGCGGCGAGGAGCGGGGAGGCGAGGGCGCGGGCGCCGGCGTCGGCGTCGGCGAGCGCGACGCGGAGCCAGTAGGGGAGGCGCTCGGAGGGGAAGACGAAGCGGATGAGGTCGCGGCGGTCGGCGGCGGCGGCGGCGGCGAGGAGCGGGCCGGAGGGGGCGAGGAGGGCGAGGAGGAGGCCGGCGAGCGCCGGGTC
>NC_057805.1:509571636-509573997 GCF_018294505.1 Triticum aestivum | reverse complement strand
GAAGGCGTCGGCGAAGAAGGCGCGCGGGTGGTCGGCGGGGGCGTGGCGGGCCAGGTAGTCGAGCACGGCGGAGGCCGCGGCGGCGGCCGCCGGGGGCGTGGATGCGCCGAGGACAGCGGCGGCGAGCGCGGCGGCGTCGGCCATTCTGGTGGGTGGGGGAAGGGGTGGGGGCTAGGGTTTTGGAACGGCAGCGCAACGGCGGTGAGACGGGGTGGGGGGAAGTGGGGCCGGGCCTGGAGGACGACGTGGCGTATCCGTCGGGTACGAGAAGAGTCCGACTATGAAGAGTGTCTGGTGGCTCTCATCTTCAAGATTTTCCGACCTTTTTTATCACATTCCAGTAGCTCTCATCTTCAAGATTTTGTCCTCATTATAACCCAAAGTAGCACGTCTGGGTTGGACGCCGAGATAAACAGATGAGTCTCAAATCACTCGAGGTTGGTGTTGAAGGTGGCCACCACAACTCGCCCTCCTCGCCCCCTCCGGCGAACCCATACGCTCCTAGATAAAGAGTAAATTCGAGAACTTCACCCCCAACGGATGAGTCTCGAATCACTCTGAGTTGGTTTTGAAGGTGACCACCATACATTTATATACGTCTCCGGAGCACACCACAATCAAAGAATTTTTTTTTGGAGGAACCTCTAACCGGCTAGGAGCCCAAGCTTCAAGAGTAACAACTTGATGAAGATGAGCGAGTTGGGGAGGCACACAACGGTTTGGTAGGAATGTAAATCGGATGAATCTCCTCCAATCCCTGAAGAATCGGAGTGTTTGGATGGATGGGGATGGAGATCTCAAGATTTTAGGGTTTGGTGGATGAGAGCTGGAGGAAGATTGGTGTTAAAGGTAGAAGAAGGTTGGGTATATCTCTACTATTAAAGGAGGATCGAACGTCGTGATGGTTCGACCTCAAACCATCCCGCGATGCCCTCGTTCCCTCCATCCCGCGATCGCCTCGTTCCCTCCACCCCGTCCTCCTCAGAATCCTCCTCTACCCACGCACAATAAAAGAAAAAAAGCCACGATCAGGAACCCACGTCCCACGCCCAATGCCCAACCCCCTCGCTCCTCCCAATCCCATATCTCTCCAGAGCTCGATCTCGGTCCTCCTCCACCACGCGCCCGCTTCCTCCCACGACTGTGGCCCGACTTCTCCTCCTCCTCCTCCCTCACAATCCACGTCCCCGCCGCGCCGGCATAGGCGGCGACTCCGGCGCCCATGCTCCTAGCACTCGAGCACCGCCCATGCATAGACGCTGCCGTCAGCCGCATCACCGAGGTCGAGTCCATCGAATCAACCCTTGCCCTCGCCTGTGTCAGTGGCTCCGCCCGTCTCGATGCGATCTGTTACTCTCTCTCGATCATCGGACTCATCTCTGGCGAGTACGGCCTCGGTGCGGACGCTGCGGCGGACAACAATAGTGCTGGCTAATCGCTAGCTCGTCCGAGTTATTGGTCGACGCCGTCCTGCCGCCTCTCTCTGTGCCGGCGCCCACGCCGTACTCCGCACTCCGCATGTTCTTCGAAAAAGGCAAGGATAAACACTGATTTTCACCCCCTCCAGCAGCAAGGTTGTCATCCCCTCTATCTCTCATCTTTTTTTACATCCTTGTCATAATGCTGCTCTGTGTTGCTGTTGTTGCATGAATGAAGTGACATGATGTTGTTGTATGAATAAAAGTGAGGTGCTGATTTTGGAATAAAATTGACTTGTTTGCAGATTCTTGTTGTAACACCCCGGATGTAACTTTCCATATTTGTAACTCCAACTCTTGCCATTTCCGGCTATGTGCTATGATATTCCCTCCGTGGTCGGGTTTTGTCTTTCGTTTTGCATTTTATCCATGTCATGCATTCCATATCATGTCATCATGTGCATTGCATTTGCATACGTGTTCGTCTCATGCATCCGAGCATTTTCCCCGTTGTCCGTTTTGCAATCCGGCGCTCCCACCTCCTCCGGCGCACCCCTCTTGTTTTTCTTTCGTGAGCGGGTGTTAGACATTCTCGGAATGGACCGAGGCCTGTCAAGTGGCCCTAGTATACCACCGGGAGACCACCGGTCAAGTTTCGTTCCATTTGGAGGTCGTTTGGTACTCCAATGGTTAACCGGGGCCTTCTGTGTGTTGCAGCAAAACCCCCCTCAAAACAGCCCAAAACCCACCAAACTCTCTTCCATGCTGTAGGTCGTTCGATCACGATCGTGTGGGCGAAAACCGCACCTCATTTGGACTCTCCTAGCTCCCTCTACCTATATACATGCAACCCTCCCAAAATACATTCGCAGATCAACCCTAGCATTTTCCCCCGCCGCCGCCGGACACGTCCGTACCCCGCCGGACGAAGCCCCGCAGCCAC
>NC_057805.1:509563001-509571240 GCF_018294505.1 Triticum aestivum | reverse complement strand
CGCCGTGCCTCGCCGCCCCGCGCCGCCGCCGTGCCCCGCCGTGTCGCCCTCTCCTCTCCCGTCGCCGGCGAGCGTCGCCCGAGCCCCGGCCAGATCCAATCGAGCTCGAGGTTGACTTTTTCCGAGACCCCGAGATATTTCCAAATCTTTTGCATTTTCACATTATATACCCCTGTTCATCATGGCATAACTCTCTGCATATAGCTCCGTTTCGCGCGTGTAATATATCGAATAGTTCGTCTCGTGATGCTCTACATTTTGTTCAATTTCACCATGTTCATTAGAGGCCATCTTGATTCCTAAATCTCTGGTGCAAGAGTGCAAGTTGCTGTTGTCTGCTGTTACTTAGCAGAACTTGAGGATTTGTTATTTTTGTATCATTTAATCTGTGCATCTTATGGGCATGAGCTCTACATGTGTTTTGTTGTATGCCATGTCATCTTTCCAGTGGTGTATCCCATGTATTTTTGTGATCTCTTTGGTGACTAGCACAAGCATGCAAACTAGGCCCCGTAATGTTTCTGATTTCAGAGACTTAGTGATTTCTCCAAGTCTTTGTCTGCTGTTATTTTGTTGCCATGTGAACTTGATGCTACAGAGAGATCCATGCATATTTTGGTGATGTTCAGTAAGGATGTTTTGTAGCTATTGTTGTAATTGATCCATTCCTGTCTTTGTTTGTAATTATGGAGTGCCATAGCATGACTCAATCTTGCTCTACTTTTGCTATAAAATATTTTTGGCAGATTGTTTACGTGTTATTCAATTTTTTCAAGCTTGTTGTAGTTGATCCATACATGCTATGCTTTTGTTCTTGCCATGGATAGCTTCATAAACTTGCCATCTTGTTGTAGATATGCTTTTTTTGTCATGCATTGCTTTGTGGTGAGTGCATCAAGCTCACCAAGATGCCTTCATATTATTGTTTCTGCCATGCTCTGTTTTCTGCTAAGTCTGAAACCTGTTAACGAAACTTGCTATGTTTACATGGTTGCCATCATATCTTCTGATCCTTTTTGGCTTATGGTTAGTAAGGAGATTTTGTCATATGCATTTAGTAGAATACTGCCATGCCTTGTTTTGCCATGTTAAGTTGCTGTAGCATATTGTTTTTGTGCTCTGAACATTGCTACCTGATACTGTTTTCTGCCATGTCCAGTAATTTCACTGTGTCTGTGAACCTATTATTTTTTGCACTTTTGCCATGCTTGTTTGAGCTTGTTATGTTGTGATCTAGCCATAGCTCAGTGTTCATCTTTTGTCAAGCATCTCCTGTAGATTACTGCCATATACTTTGTTGCTACGTTGGAGTGTTGTAGCATTGTTGCTTGTTGCATTTTAAGTGCTATCATGCTGTTAATCGCAGATTCGTGTCATTCTTGTTTTGCTTGCCATTTGCAAACCGTGGATCCGTTTCCGGTGATCTTTATATCGATTTCGACCGAAATCATCTCATCTTTCCAGTGGCATGCTTGGTTTGCCAAGTTACTGCCTTGTTCATCATTTTCCTTCCGGAGCACGCATATGCATCGCATATCATATCTTGCATATCATACATGTTTTGCATCATGTTGCTTGTGCATTTCTCATGATTGATTGTGGTCATGTGGCTTGTGTTCTTGTCTTGGGTAGAGCCGGGAGACGAGTTCGTGAACGAGGAACCTGTTGAGTACGCTTACGAGGATCAAGCTCTCGACAACTCTGAGAACCTTGCAGGCAAGATGACCACCCCTCGAAATCACTTTTATCTTTGCTTTGCTAGTTGTTCGCTCTATTGCCATGCTGCGCTACCTATCACTTGCTTTATCATGCCTCCCATATTTCCATGTCAGCCTCTAACCATCCTTTCCCAAACCGTTGTTTGGCTAAGTTACCGCTTTTGCTCAGCCCTTCTTATAGCGTTGCTAGTTGCAGGTGAAGTTGAAGTTTGTTCCATGTTGGAACATGGATATGTTGGGATATCATAATATCTCTTATTATATTAATGCATCTATATATTTGGTAAAGGGTGGAAGGCTCGGCCTTATGCCTGGTGTTTTGTTCCACTCTTGCCGCCCTAGTTTCTGTCATACCGGTATTATGTTCCTTGAGTTTGCGTTCCTTACGCAGTCGGGTGATTTATGGGACCCCCTTGACAGTTCGCCTTGAATAAAACTCCTCCAGCAAGGCCCAACCTTGGTTTTACCATTTGCCACCTAAGCCTTTTCCCCCGGGTTTTCACGAGCCCGAGGGTCATCTTATTTTAACCCCTGGGCCAGTGTTCCTCTGAGTGCTGGTCCAAACTAGAGCACCGTGCGGGACCGTCCCTTGACAACTTGGGTTATGTTGGTACCTGTACGCTTCGCTTATCCAGTGTGCCCTGAGAACGAGATATGTGCAGCTCCTATCGGGATTTGTCGGCACATTCGGGCGGCTTTGCTGGTCTTATTTTACCATTGTCGAAATGTCTTGTAAACCGGGATTCCGAGACTGATCGGGTCTTTCCGGGAGAAGATTTATCCTTCGTTGACCGTGAGAGCTTATGATGGGCTAAGTTGGGACACCCCTGCAGGGTATTATCTTTCGAAAGCCGTGCCCGCGGTTATGAGGCAGATGGGAATTTGTTAATGTCCGGTTGTAGAGAACTTGTCACCTGACCCAGTTAAAATACATCAACTGTGTGTGTAGCCGTGATGGTCTCTTCTCGGCGGAGTCCGGGAAGTGAACACGGTTTGAGTTATGCATGACGTAAGTAGGAGTTCAGGATCACTTCTTGGTCATTACTAGATGACGACCGTTCCGTTCCTTCTCTTCTCGCTCTCATTTGCGTATGTTAACCACCATATCCGCTTAGTGCCTGCTGCAGTTTCAGGTTAGGGTCACAGATTGCTGAGTCCTCGTGACTCACAGATTCTACCAAAACAGTTGCAGGTGCCGGCGATGCCAGTGCAGATGATGGGATCGACCTCAAGTGGGAGTTCGATGAGGAACGTGGTCGTTACTATGTGTCTTTTCCTGATGATCAGTAGTGGAGTCCAGTTGGGACGATCGGGGATCTAGCATTTGGGGTTATCTTATTTTCATTTGGATCTTGACCGTAGTCGGTCTATGTATGTATTTTGGATGATGTATGAATTATATTTATGTATTGTGTGAAGTGGCGATTGTAAGCCAACTCTTTATCCCATTCTTGTTCATTACATGGGATTGTGTGAAGATGACCCTTCTTGCGACAAAACCACAATGCGGTTATGCCTCTAAGTCGTGCCTCGACACGTGGGAGATATAGCCGCATCGTGGGCGTTACACTTGTATGGACAGAAGAAAGATAGGGTTAACCTTTTACACTAACGGTTGTATGGATGTCGATGGCCGTCACCGATCAAAGGAGGGTGACGCCATACATTGTGGAGATGCCGCACTCGACCGAGCTCCAAGTCAAGACAGTGTGGCAACCGACGAGCAGAGTCTCCTTGTTGAGGAGGTCCTGTACATTCCTGCCCTCGCAAGAACCTGCACTGGTTTGATTTGGTCCAATTCCATTTGATTCAGTAGTTGTGGTCGTGCTGAATTCTCAGATTCAACATTTGTTTGGCAGGTCTTTACTCCAGTGGAGTCACTGAGATAGAAGTAGGACAGGAAGAAAAAGAACGTCATTATATTCAGGTCGAGTGGTAAATGCTTACATATGTTCTTGATCCCTAGATATAACTTGCTTCTATACGTACTTTTCTTGTTGGTGAACATAACTAGAGAAAATATTTTGTGTGGTTTTAACATGTTCTGATTGTGAAAATTCATAATTTGATACGCATCTTTTATTTGTGTTTCGATGCTCATATTGCATGGTTCAGTGACTGCTTCAACATTACAAAAAGGTGGAGTAAATACTTTTGTTACAGAATTCTAGGCATTAGTTAAAACAGTAACGAAGGCAAGAAGAACTGAGATCAGCTTTTGATGTTTGTTCGCTATGGTCTTCTTCAATTTTCGTAAGGGCATTTGCTGCCATCTAACACAGGAGCAGGAGTGGTAGGACCGCATGAGGCAGGAAGTGCCCGGCCATTGGGGATCCGGACGAGGTCGCCAACAAGATCACCTCGTCCTCGACTGTAGATTATCCACCTCTGAACCTCCCACCGTACCAGTTGCTTCAGTTCAGTCCCCATCTTTCTCGTGGATATCTATTACATAATTGACAATGACAGCCAGAAGCTCACTCTTGGGCATCATCTCAGATACCTGCGCCATCCATACCAACTACATAGGATCAGGGCTCCACTGCTCCAACACTTCACCTCCCTTTCCTTCCCGTTCCTTCAACGAGGCAACTATAAGTACTCTATGAGTATCATTTCCAGTTTGCCGATGATTGTTGTCTTTCCTGAGATTTAGCGGCTTGTTCCTTGTAGGATATCTTACTCTCAGATGTCGCTAGCCATTGCCTCGGTTCTGCAACACTTCAACCAATTGTTGATTATTGTCAACATTGGGAGGATCACTTAGTTGTACAGTTTGCTGCACAAATTTATGGTAAAGTTGTAAAACAATTCTAATGTTACCATCGAGTAATCAGTTTTATCTTGATTGTGGAGGTCGTCCCACTACTAGAAAAAGGCTTACTAGTGGTGCATCAGTTTTGCCTACTAATGGCGCACTACTGGTGCGCCACTAGCACCACGCCACTAGTATTTTTTACTAATGGCGCACCACTAGTGCGCCATTAGCGCCATTAGTATCTGGTATACTAATGGCGCACCAGGCAGTGCGCCATTAGTATAGGCCACGGTGCGCCATTAGTAAGCCTCCCAGGAGGCCATATTTACCCATGTGCCTAGCCATACTAATGGCGCACCGCGTGGTGATGCGCCATTAGTATCCTTTGGCATACTAATGGCGCACTGAGGTGTGATGCGCCATTTGTATGTATATTAGGGATTTTTTTTTCTTTTCTGATTTTTGCACAGATTACAAAATATATTATTGGACAGAATATAAGCAGCACCACACAGCAACAGCAGATTCATCGAATACAATAGAAGATTAGTCTCCGAATACAATTCATCATATTAGTCTCCGAATTCAAAAGACCGAACAAAGATAGAACATTACAAGTCTCGAGACCGCGAGTAGCGAGTTTGTCGAAAGTAATACTAATCCTAACAAGTCCTACTAATCATCATCATACAACTTCTACTCGTTATTAATAACAAGTCATACGATCATCATCCTGATAGTCATCCAACCAACCCTACTTAATTATTCTTAGCACATGATCATCAATATTAGGCAGGACCTAAATACCCTATTTAAGGTAAAATAGCATAAAACAATATAGACCCTGACTCTCCATTATGGAGAATGGAGATCATCCTGTCTCCAATTCTTGCGCGGCGCTTCCTTTTGCTTCCAAGTACCTCCTTACGACTGTCCATACATTTTTTCCATTCTCTGATTAGCATGTCTCCACTTCTTCTAGAAATCCGGTATGGACAATTGAGATTCGTAGGATGACCTGGATATAAGTTGAAAACACGAAGGCTGCCATTCTGATACATCAAATGAGGCACACAATCCTCAGGGATTCTCTGTTGAAAAACATAGTAATAACTTCATAGTTAGCAATGATGTACTAGTTTTAGAAGTATGCAAAAAATGCACGAATGTCGTAATAGTAAAAATTCTTACCAGGGTATCTCCATGGTAGTTACCATAGTTCAACACGTGCACTGGTGGCACGTATTGACCATAATGTTGAGGAGTTTGATTGTAGATATTGTAATTCTCAAGATCAGTACAAAATCCGACCAGATGATTTTTCTCCTGATAAGTTAACTCGGAGCCATCGGTGTAGTGGGTTTTGTCTACCATGTTCCGCACATTTTTTGAACAATCAAAATAAGTTGTCAATGGAAATAAGTTGTCAACTATTTTGAAATAAACAATATAAATTAGTTAATAATTAACTATGTTTGAGAAACTCACATAGCGGTAGAACTGGAGGCGTATCAACAAGGACCCAAATGTTCATATTGTCATGGTCGGTGTCAGGATCACCAAGATCCATGATGACAAGCATACCCTCATCAAAACCATACATCTTGCAAAATGCTTCCCAATTTTTGCAACCAAAATGGGTTACGCTCTCAGCATTATACAGATTTACTTCAAAATCCACATCATGATGTGTCCTTAGGTGAATTTTCTTCGTTTCAAAATTTTCATGATCTTCAAAATCCATCCTCTCCAAGACATAGCGTCTTGCATGGCATGGGATAAACTATACTCGAATTGTAAAAGATGAAATTACACGTTGAAATAGTTGAAGTCATGCTTAATTATGAAAAAAAACACTTGTCGTCGTTGCGTACCGTTTCAACTTCGAAGGTCTCCTCGAGCTTAATGCTGAAGCGCCGATCATCGTCCAGGTGAGGCCTGTCGCACAGACCTCGACCGTCGTGGCACCAGTCGCACTACCCCGGGAGACTTTCGTCGTCCGATGACGACATTTCCTATGTTCATAATTCAAAACTACATCATCTCTGTTGGGTCCAATAAGATAATTCACAGTGTGGTGAAAACACGCCCTTCGAACTGGTTTGAGCAATTGGTGAATGGAGATGGTCTAAGATTTTCAGTAGTAAGAAGTGAAGTGGTAATTTTGAGAGCAAATGGTTAGGATGAGTGGTTCCTACTTAATTAAGTACTAAGACCCCGGCCCATGCATTAGTCACAAGTACCCCATATGTCCTATTTCATGGAAAAGTCATGCTAAAATTCATGGAAAATTTCAGCATGACCTTTGCTGAAAATAGGACATATGGAGTACCCGAATTTGCCGGAACGGAAGTTAATCGACATTCCAGCAAACTCAAGGGCCTCTCGGGGTACAGCAGCAGCATCACAAGTTGACAAAATTTCAGTATTACAGACTTGCTGTCAGCATCACAAGTAGTACCAATGGAAGTGGAGCATTACTACTCTACAGAAAGATAACGCAATGTAACAAAAGTGTAACTCTATCTATCTACAATGAGTGGAAATGGCCAAGCCTAAACAACTTACTACTCGATTGATTAAGCATGTGGATTTGTCAATGATTAATATGATATAAGTGTAACTCTGAAATGAAAGACCATATAGATAAAACAATGCAATAGAAATGAAAGACCATGTGGATTTTCTCAGAACTTTAAGCGCAAATGTCAAGAGCACAGAGTACACATTCTCAAAGAGAAGTTCAGTTCTGCAATCGACAAACCAGACACTTTAATTTTTATCAAGGAAGGGTTTACCCCTCCGATTTCCATTAAGAGAAACCAACAACAAACTACAAGAACCAGTTATCTTACAAAGATAAAACCAAAAGCTACTTACTACAGGAGCTTATGTCTGGACCTGATGACAACACTGCTTATGGACCCTTATAACTTGGTGCACTTGCATTCAGTCACCACCACCAAATCCTAGTGCAGCTGTGGTTCTAAAATCCTAGTGCACTTGCACTTGGTGCACTTGGAGAACATGATTGGGCATTCTGAAACATAATTGCTCTAGTGCAGCTGTGGTTCCAATTGAGGTGTGCCCTATGGTCTTATACATAAGCCAAACAAACTAATTAGGGTTCAGCAGCAAGCAGGTGCACAACTGCATCACTCCCTGTCTCCCTCCCTTCAGATACAGCGGCTCAAAAGTCAAGTAAACTGAAGATTAATCTAACAAGCCTGACAGTAGCTAACTGTACCTAACTGTACCTAACTGATGCTAACTGTACCTAACTGAATTTTTTGACAGTAGCTAACTGTATTTAGTAATTTTTCTGTAACAGTCTTGCCCCTATTTGAAGGACAAGCAAATAGATACCTAAAATTCACTAGTATTGCCTCTAAAAAAGCCTAACTGGATTTTTCTGTAACTGTACCTAACTGGATTTTTCTGTACCTAACTGAACTGTAAGGAGTTAACTGAAATTCACTAGTATTGCCTCTAAAAAAGCCTAAAGTCCACTATTATCTACTTTAGGCACAATCATACACAATTCTGACTGTACTGTAACAATTGTACTCTATCAAAATGTTGAAATTTTGACATTCGGAGGGTCACCTACGTGGTGGTGCCCTGCACAACGGTCGTTGAGCTCGCGCGGTGTGGTGAGCTCGCCAGAGATGGACGGGCCCTGCACAGCGGTCGAGACTCAGAGCAGAGGTTGAGGGCAAGAGGAAGAAGAAGAAGAAGAAGAAGGAAGTGGAGGGGAGGGGCT
>NC_057805.1:509544743-509562475 GCF_018294505.1 Triticum aestivum | reverse complement strand
TTTTGCAATTTTAGTTGCATTCATTAGTAGTTTTGCAAAAAAAAAGACACTAATGGCGCACCAGGGAATAGTGCGCCATTACTAGTTTAAACTAGTAATGACGCACTGTTCTCCGGTGCGCCATTAGTAGTTTTGTAAAAAAATAAAAAATAAAAAAATATAGTAGTGGCGCACTATGTGGCTGGTGCGCCATTAGTATGTTTGGAAAAATAAAATAATTTTTTTTGTTACTAATGACGCACCGTGTGTCCGGTGCGCCATTAGTGTCTTTCACACTAATGACGCACCAGCACATGGTGCGCCACTGCTATATAGCAATGGCGCACCACGTGTCTGGTGCGCCATTAGTGGCCATTCCATCTATAGCCCTTTTCCTAGTAGTGTCCATTTTGTAGAAGATTCTCTATTGTATTCACCTTTTGCGCATAAAAATAGATTATGGCTTTTATGATTGACATTCCAGACTCTTATCTTCAGTGCATTTGGACTTTGGAGTAATCTTGTGGCATATCAGCATTCAGCAGTGTTCAACTCACTTGTGTTCTTAAAACTCCTATTATCGACAGATATATATGAAGTTATTGTCATGTGTGCACATACATCCCTAACTGAAATTATCCTAATACGGTAGTTATCTTTCCTTCCAAGTTAGTTCTGGAGTTTTCTGTCTGCACTGAAATATCTTAGGTCTACAATTGGTTTTTGTTTTGTTTTTCCGAGAATGTCTACCATTATTTTAGTTATTGCGTGCATCAATTCTAACTAAATGTTGCAGGAATCAAAACTATCTTCGGTGGTCACATCCTTGCTGGGACCTACGGTGAGAAACTAATTGTTGGGGTCTATGATAGCACCAACATGGTCGTGCAGGAGTTGCCTTCTAGGGCCTTGCTAATATACCAGAGCTCTGTTGTCAGCTTAGTCTTTCATTGGGTCACCAAGATCTGTCATGAATTTCTTCGTTGATAATAACTAGGCCCCAATGGCACTTACATGGATGATTCCTTTGTTGGCTACACTGGAGATGGATGAGGTTGTAAAATGAGGGGCTCCTGATGATGATATGCTTGCTGGCCAAATGATCATGTACCATGTCAGTTTGTTCTTACAGATTTCATGTGCCTTTTCTAAGCTTCTTTGTTTTGGCGTGCAAGTATCCTGAAATATAAAGCAACTGGGTGGCCAGGGTTGTCTGCCACTAATAAGAATTTTTATGGACATGCATGTAAAAGAAAAGTAGTGGTTATGAATATAAAATAAATTATAGTACCTTCGTTGTAAATTTTAAGATGTTTTGGATATTTTAATATGGACTACGTACACACTGGACTGAATGAACAAGCACACTAAAATGCGTCGATATACATCCGAATCAGAAAAACACTAGAACATCTTATAATTTGAAACAGAGGGAATATTAAGCAAATGTTCTTCTATTCTTGAGTATTGTTTGTTTGTTGTGGACCTTGCATGGCCTATTGATGTGGTGAAAATTCTCTAATATACCTTCTCGCCGTTCACTATATATGCCTGTTTGGTGATTCTGTAATAATCTATGCTAAAGGTGCACGGTACTGCTAATATTTTGTTTTTCTTTTTATATTGTGCCCATGATGATCTGCAGGCATACATAGGGTAAGGTGTCACCTTAAATGGAAGCTAAGCGCAAGGTCATATTTGTCGTAATATAAAAATAAGCCAATACAAACTATTCAAATAAATAAATAAAATCAGGACACTTGCTTTGTGGATTACAAGATGATTATACAACTATCTCTGTGCCGAAAAAATATCTTTATGCCTAAACTTATTGTTATGAGGCAGTGTACAAGCATTGTTTCTGGACGCCAATATCTCTCAAGCTATACGAGATTTGAGCAAGAGCATGTCAGGCCAATATCTCTCATGGATTGGGCTCTTTCAGTGATGGGTTGTTAGGGCTATGGAAGGGCAATTCTATGACCATATGGTCAAACAACGAAGGAGAACAAGGGGGTGATCACGTGTCCGCAATGGCGGCGAGACAACTCGCGAGGTTGGATCTGTGTAGGCGTGCAGTAAGGATGGTGAGCAACAAGTAAAATTGATGGTCCGTGGCAACGCACGGGTATTTAGCTAGTATACCCTCCAAGGGCAAAGTGATCTTTGCCCAACCGGCAATTCCGGGCACCCAAACCAAAGGGGTCCGGGCACCGGGGCCATCCATAGAGAACAAGGTAAGCCCAGGTACTCGGGGGGCAAGGACCCCATGCTCCAGGACAGACCCATGAGGAAGCACCAGGAAGCGTTGGGTACCCGGGGGTCCAAGAACCTGGGCACCCGGACCAACCCGAGAGATAACCTCCGGGCACCTAGAGAAAAGTGACTCCGGGAACCCAGACTTCTGGGTGAAGTCACTTTTTCTTGGAAATCCCTTCTAATATCTCTTGGCATAGATGGGAAGACAATAAGTGGAAATGGAGTGAGTCCCCCAACTCCCTAGTCTCCACAACCCTGCTTAATAGTACAGTTTCTCCTATAACTCAAAATCAACCGAAAAACTTTCTGAGCCACCGAAGAAAGCACTGTATTTTGTCCTTTTTGTATAGGAGGTCACAGAAGTCTGTAGGCAAATAAGAGATACCAATGTCGTGAGGTAAATTTGACAAACAACATTAGATCTCTCTAATCCTATTGTTACAAATGCCAAAATCGTAATTGAGTGATAATGCACTTCCAGAAAGGGAGGTGGAGATGCTCAAGGTAGATTACCAGGTGAGTGTGTCTTCTTTTAGGTAGATCAAATGATGGTGTGTTTTCTCAGTACCGAAGAGCTTCTAGCGGACAATCAAGTACAATTTTGTTGAACCCTAGTCACGTATAGCATTCGGCGGGTCAAAGGGATAATTTGGTTTGTACCACATTTACTTTATCAACATTATCTTCTTCATTCAATGGTTATTTTATCACCACCAGCTTATTTTCTGGCATTGTTTACTTCATCATCTTCGCCATGCTCATCGTCGCCTCTAGTTCAACACCTATCTCTCTTATTTCTCTCTCAGAAGCCAACGTACATGCCCCCAGTCCAAGCTCGTCATGTTTGTGACGACTTCCAACCTTTGACCTTAGCATCAACCCAATCATCCAATGAACCTCGATTATAGCCTCCCTAATCATATTCTCTCCAACAACCTCTACTTCCTCAGCTTTGTCACTGTGAATCGTTTTGCGTCGTTGCTGCCACCGCCTCGTAGCCTCACCCGTGCCACGCATGTCATCAAACAAGGAAGAGGAGCACATGAATATTGATCAAATATCAGTGAAATCTCTTGAAAAGTTAAGATTCTAAGCGGCTGTGGGCTACCAAACAACTAAAAATATAGTGTCCTTTACATGAAAGGACACGACATAAACCCTATGTCCATTTAGTGAGCCTCACATACATACTTTACTCAATAGCTGCCCTGAGAGGTTGAGAGGAATCATGAATTAACCTTACAACTAGTCTTGGAGGAAAACTCAAATACGAATGTCTCTTTTCTCTTCGCCGATTCTACTCATGTTCTTCTTTGCCACCCCCTCCCCCCGGTCGCCGCCGTCATGTCCACTCCCTGTCACCCCCGTCGGCTCCGCCGGCCAGAGAGAAGGGAGAGAGGGCGTGTATCCTTTGCATCCCTTCTTGCATATCCTTTCATTTGACATGACATGAAGTTTTTTTTTTGAGGGATTGACATGGCATGAAGTTGGATGTGGTCATGTGGAGGTACTCGCAAAAAAAAAAGTTGGATGTGGAGGATTATTATGTGAAACGTGGGGGAATAATCCACCGGGTGTGACGAAGGCGTAACCTATTGTGGAAGGCGTAATCGGTTTCTATCTCTGAAACTTCTCTGAATCTCTCTGTAGCTATCTCGTGTAGTCGTGCTCACGTCCGGCGGTCGCCGCGGCGGCAACCCCAACTCGCCTCCCCGTTTGTGACGCGGATGCGGCGCCGCCATCGGCTGACGCCGGAGACGAGAAGCATCCTCCCGCCTCATCTTCTCTGCGGATCCAGCCTCCTCGGGCAGCGAGCTGCCTGCGGGGGAGGAGGGGCAGCGTCGGCGGGGCTGCGGTGGAGGAGCGGCAGGAGGTACAAGTCGCGACGCCTGATTCAGGGGAACAGAGGTGCCGCAGCCCGCGGGCAGTGGCAAGTGCACGGCATAGCGGCAGAAGGAATGCCTAGCACCCGCCTGGTGCCGGCGGCGGGGGCAGAAAGGGGCGGTGGCCGGTGGGGCTCTAGCACCCGCCGGGCGGCCGCCGCCACATCAAGCTCGGCGAGCTCCAGCTCCCTGGACATGCCGCCGATGTGCTGCTCTGTCACTGTAAGTAGTTGGTATTGTTCTTGTGATCTTGTCTGATACTACCTGTTTAGTGAAGATATTTTTGTGTGCAACTTACCTCATGCAAAATCACTAGATCCAAGATTCCCACATCTTTTCTTGTTCATCTCTGGGTTTCACCTAGTACCTACCTATCAGTTGCATCAGTAATACCTCTTTTGACAAGCTGCACATGAGTTCTAAAATCACTCCTTTTTAGTTGGGTTGTACAATTATGACTTTGTGCTACTTCAAGGATTTTAAATAAGATGACTGCATGCATCATTATGATGCAGAGGCCGGGGGTACGCCTCCATTTCCAAAAAAAAAGTTGGGTTGTACAATCTTGGTTATGGTGAAATACTTGAAATGTGATTTAAGAAATAATAATATGCAAAGTTGCATCAGAAGCTTCTATCGACCGGCTGCAAAGCTTAATCAAGCTCTGTGTTTCTCTTTGTTACCTTTGGATGAAACCTGACAGGATCAAGCTCCTAAGACTGCTGAGCTGTTATACTTTAGACCAATTTTCAGAGTTCATTCCTTTCTGCGGAAAAGCTCTCCAGATTGTGTTGATTGTTTGGAATGGCTAGTGCTGCTTCAACTTTTTTCTAGCATTAGACTTGCTTGGAATTTCTATTTTTTTCTTCTTCTGATTTTTTATCCTCCATTCTGGAACAAACCGCCTCGACAGAGCTCACCTTGGGAGGTCTTGTGTGTGGACATGCAGCTTGATAAATTTGTATACTTTGTGTCAACCATGGAACAACATTAATAAGCTTATGAAGGCTATCCTGGTCAGTTTGTCTAGTTTGGAGATTAAAATGTCTGGAGTTGTACAGTGAATAATATTTGGTTTCGTTAAAGTTACAATCAACTAACGTGCTATAAATGGTTTCAGATGAAGTAGTATGCTGTGTGGAGTACCACTTGGAGACAGTTTCAGGCAGTAGAAAGATCAGGTTAGTTTCAAGTGAAAAGAAAAATCAGGAGTAGGTTAGAAAAATGAGTCAAACATGATTGCTTTCTTTTTCTGTTTGGAGACCCCATATGCTTATTTGGGCTGTGGATGACATGCAGCTTGATTCATTTTTATACTTTGTGTCAACTATGAAAAGCATTAACACAGGCTTATGAAGGCTGTCCTGCTCAGTTTGTTTAGTTTGGAGATTAAAATTTCTGGAGCTTTACTTGTTTTCCACATTTATTTTCCCTTCAGCTTTTCAAACCATTGAATAATATTTGGTTTCATTAACATGCCGTAAAGGATTTCAGATGAAGTATGATGCTGCGTGGAGTACCACTGTGAGACAATTTCAGGTAGCAGAAAGATCAGGTTAGTTTCAAGAGAAAAGAAACATCAGGAGCAGGTTGGGAAAATGAGGCAAACAAGATTATTTCAAAATTCGTCAATGTAAAATACCTAGAAATCCTATGAATGAATGGCTGATCTGATCCGTTAGTACTCCCCCAAATCACTAGAAAATTGCACCGCGGAATCTCTCTCAAATAATTGTTGCTTCATGAGGCGGAACTTGAAACCGGCCTCACTACATATTTAGTACTGTACGTAGTTTGCAATGTAATGTTCCTTTCAGTGTGAACCTAATTGAGAAAAATAAAATGACAGAAATAGGGAGAATCTTTCTAAACATAATGAATTATTCGAGGTGTGATTGCTACACTTTGTTACATCTAACTGAATGCTTCTGTTGCCATCCAAACAAAGTCTGGACTGTCTTAACATGTCTGGCCAAATGAGGGATGAATGGTCACAAAGATGAGGATGTAGTAGAGGCAACTAGCAAGTCACTGAACTGTATGCTTTTCCTGTTCATAATAACATGCCTGCAATTTCCACAATGAGTCATTAGTGCATATTTTGCAATGTAACATTTCGTCGCGAACATAATTGTGGAAAGTGTGCCTAAAGAATGGTCTAGACAGAATGGGAACCTTTCTACTCTAACATACTGGGAAACACTGATTATGAGTTATGCAGTTATCAGGAATGAATTGGTTTTCGAATTTCTGAGGTCAAAGTTTGAGCTGAAAAAATGTGACACCTCATTAGCTTGCTACACATGTTTATAATATTTTGAAATGTATCTTCTATATAGTATCTTGATGGAAATGTTTAATTCATCTAGCCATAAAAACATGTACCCTATCACAAATCTGTGAGTGTCATGCACAGCATCACTATTTACTGGTCTCATTTATTTATTTGAATTTTTAAAAATGGATGGGTGGTTTAATTATATGACCACCCAAGTGATATAATATTTTGTTGTCTAAATCTTCTTGCCGGTCTTAATTTCACCAAGCCTGATTCAGAACACATGAAATTCACATAAGTCAACAGGATTTTGTTCTATCCTGCTGGAATTGGGGAAAAATCATTTGCTCCAAACAAGGACAAGGTAGTCAGGTAACTCTAGTGCGGCACTAGTAGTGCAGTTTGTTCATTATGAAAGGGCAGGGGTATAATTTTTAGGAAAGATAATTATAAATATGTACCTGTGGCCCACAGAAATTGCTAAGCCCGAATATACATGACTTGAGAAGAAAATCAGTATTAAAAACCCACAAAAAATGCGTAAGAAAAAGAAATTAAGGCACGCAAAGCAGAGGAAACTAAGCTTGGCAGCCAACGGCTATAAATACCTCACCACCTTGTTCGCACCATCCAAAGAAACAGAGTTCCAGCAGAGAAAAGTGAGATCTGCCTTCTTCCCCCATCATGGCTGCCATGTGGTATCCGATCATCGGTCTCCTCCTTCTCATGCTCCCACTCGGGCCCTCCTCCGCCATCAAGTTCCCACTCATAGGCAACGTCTACCCTGATGGGTATGTTTCTCTAATCCCTTATCAGATTTGAGGTTTTCTCCATATATTTGACACTCTTTTCTGTGCCTCTGCAGCCACTTCTATGCTACGTTGCAGATTGGTAAGCCCTTGAAGCCCTACTTCCTGGACATCGACACTGGCAGCAACCTCACTTGGCTGGAGTGTGAGCACCCAGATCACGGCTGCAAGGGCTGCAACCAGGTAACAACACTCGATTCTGCAATATCGCATATTATCTTGTACTTGTAATACTCTGTGTTTAAAGCTACATGTTCAATCCAAGGATATTATTGGTAAAGAATGTACAACACAATCTTGATATATTGCTTTGTTTTGCCAGAGGACACCACACCCATATTACAAGCCAGCAGCTCATAACTTGATGGTGAGATGTGACAGCTGGATATGTGCTCAACTGCGCAAAGACCAGCCTGGTAGTCCTCAATGCCCCAACAGCGATCCACATCGATGCCACTATGATATCCAATATGTCTCCGGGAGGTCAAAAGGCGACCTTGCCAACGACATGATCTTTATCAATAGGAGAGATGATATGAACTACGTTTTCGGGTACTGCGCTAACTGAATACTAATGTTGCGTGCTCAGTACCCACCTGGATTTGGATGTTGATGATGATGCATTGTCACTCTCTTTTTGCACAGATGTGGATACGAGCAGGAGGAGCCATTAGAGCAGCCATCGCCACCGGCGGTAGATGGCATCCTTGGACTCGGGAGGGGAAGCGTAGGATTTGTCGCTCAACTCAAGGCACAAAAGAAGATAGTCAGGAATGTCATTGGACATTGCCTCAGCATCCATGGAAATGGGAACCTGTACATTGGGGACTTCAGGCTGCCCCCAGGCGACGTCACCTGGGCACCCATGAGTACATCTTTGTAAGAATTGTCGCTCATGAACTTCTTGTTTGTGATCATGGCTTTCGTTTTTAGTTTGTGGTTCCCGTGCCCATGCTAGCATTGCATAAATCTAATATGTGTAGTTAGAGAAGACTATGGTTGATAGTTGTTTTCTGTTCAATTGGTTCCAAACATTATACCATCGTCTTCTCCCAGGCCTTACTACTCACCCGGCCCAGCAACACTGCTCTATGACGAACAGCCGATAAGAGGTAGTCCAGCATTCACGACAGTATTTGACAGTGGAGCCACCTACACCTACATGCCTGGCCAGATATACAATGGCCTTGTTTCAAAGGTAGATTTCAAACCACAGTGCACTCTGATGCCCATACATTTGAATAGAGATAATAAACATGGAACTCACGACATTTGATTCTTTCAGGTTCAAGACACCCTCCACAAATCATCACTTAAAGAGGTGAAGGATCGTGCTCTGCCTCAATGCTGGAAAGGAAAAATGCCATTCAGATCTGTCGACGATGTGAAGAATGAATTCAAGTCACTGTCGCTAAAAATTACCCATGCCCGCGGCACCAGCAACCTGGACATCCCTCCTGAAAACTACCTCATCGTGACGGTAAACATTCAATAGCTCAACTGATAAGCAATTAAGCATCACTGGACAGTGAATCATTGGAGGTAATTAAGGACAATGGTTAACATGTCTCTGTATGTTCCGTGGCAGAAAGACGGGAATGCGTGCTTGGCCATCCTCGATGGCTCGTCGGATCGTGTTCTGAGGCATCTCATCTTAATTGGAGGTATGAAGCTCAGATTTAGATATAAATTGTCTAGTTCTTGAAACTAGTAAGCCTTGCATGTTTTTTAAGATTTTATATTTTGATCTTCTATTTTGCAGATGCTATGATGCAGGATCTGTTTGTGATATATGACAACGAGGTCAACCGTATCGGATGGGTCCGTGCACAGTGCGACAGGATGCAGGACCTTGAGTCTGGCATCATTGATTCACGTCTCTGAATAAAGTTCGAATCGACATAGACAAAAACCTTAGCAACAACAAAAGAGTGCTCTCGTACGGTATTCAAAAGATTGTATGGCGCTCCCGTTTATAATGAAACATGTTGACATGTTGAGGAATAAATAAAGTGTAAAGAGAGAATCAAGTGGACATGATTTGGCAGGCATTTCTCATTCTTATATAAAGAGAGAATCAGGATAGAAGAAAATATACTAGGTAGCTTGGACCATATTAACCCTGAGAAAATAAAATCAAAATCAAAATCGTGAATGTAAAAATCCTAAAAGGCCAATGATTGGACGGCTGATCTTATCTGTTACTACTCTGCCAAATCACACTGTAAAAAATCTCTCTCATATAACGGTTGCTTCACTGAGTGGAGCTTGAAACTGTTTGTGCCCTCACTACATATTTAGCGTTTTGTAATGTAATACTCCTTTCAATGTGAACCTAATTGAGAAAAAATAGAAATGACAGGAAAATGAGAATCGTTTTTTCTTCAGAAAATGAGGGGTCTTTCTAAACATCATGAATTATTCAAGGTGAGATTGCTACACCTACATTGGTACATTTTTTGCAATGAAATACTACAAATAGAGTCAGGTGTTACTATCCAACTGAATGCTGATGTTGCCTTCCATATAAAGTCTGACTGTCTTAACATGCCTGGCCAAAACGAGGGATGTAGTAGAGGCAAATAGTAAGTTATTAATGTGCATAATACGATGGAGTTTTTGCTCTTGTTTCCCACTTACTTGAAGCTCTAAAAAAATTCACAATACATATTTGATTCTTGCTTTCTTTTCAGTTTTTTTGAAAGATTGTTATGCTTTATATCGAGCTCAGAACTGTAATCTTCCACTGGATCAGGCAGGTAACATTGTGACTTGGCCTTCTGTAACTCTATATTTCCCCGCTCAGATGCGTACACATAGACATGATGGCTCTAGTTTCAAGAGTGAGTAGTATGCTGAAATTGCATTCTTGTTAATGTGGATTACTTCTCAAATCTGAGAAACTGTAAAACCAATCCTGATTGCTGGCTGATGATGTATATATAGTTAGTTGCAAAAGTGTTAGTTGTCAGTTCTTGTCTTTTTCATAGCATGATGCTTGCTTCCACGTCTTTCTAATTTCAAAATAATTGTTCCTTGATGGTGTGGAGATTGAAACCGTCTCCATGTTCCCTATCTATTTCTGTGGTTTCCAGGATGAGTCGTTAGCACATATTTTGCTATGTGACATGCATATCCTTTCATTGTGGACACAACCATGAAACGTGTGCTTGAAGAATGACCAAGACAGAAATGGGAACCTTTCTACTCTCAACATTTTGGGAAAACATTATTATAAGTTTTGCGGTTATCTCACTGGAAATGAGCCACTGTTGTCGTTACTCTTCATGCATGCTACATATGCTTACACAATTAAAGAATTTCTGCAGTAAATAGTATCCACATATCTGGAAGATGCATTACATTGCATATGTGTATCATGTAAAGCAAGTAGACCAAAATAAATTGATTTTCGAATTTCCAAAGTCATGGTGAAACACTGAAATGTGATTAAGAAATCATATGCATGCACGGGAAGCTGCTACCGATTGGATGCAAAGCTTAATCAAGCTCTACATATTTCCTTGTTACACTGAATGAAACCTGACAGGATCAAGCTCCAAAGGTTGTTGAGCTATTATACTTTAGACCATTTTCAGAGTTCATTTCCTCATATGGAAAATGTTGTCAGATTGTGTGACTAGTGCTGCTTCGGATTTTTTTAGCATTATACATACGTGGAATTTGTAACTGGTTCTGACTTTTGATTGTTATGCTTTATTTGGACTCAGAACTGAATGCTCCACTGGATGAGATAGGTAACACTGTGAGCAGGCCTTATGCAACTATTTCTGTGGTTTCCAAGATGAGTCACTAGTCCATATTTGGCTAGCAATATGAATATCCCTTTCGTAGCGAACAGAACCGTGAAGTGTGTGCTTGAAGTATGACCAAGACAGAAATGGGAACCTTTCTACTCTTACCATTCTAGGAAAACATTATTAGAGTACAAGTTTTGCAGTTATCTCACTGGAAATGAAACACTACATATGCCTACACAATTAAAGAATTCCTGCAGTATATAGTGTGCATATATCTGGAAGATGCATTACGTTGCATATATGTGTATCATGTACAGCCAAGAAGAACAAAATAAATTGACTTTTGAATTTCCAAAGTCAAAATTGAGCTGCAAAAATATGATGCCTTTTTATTTTGCTAGTCATGTATCATTTGGCATGCCATTATATTTATTTTCCTAAGAATAGGTATTATCTATCACTATTCTCTGAGTGCCGTGCACAGCATACAGTTTTGTAAATCCAAATAATATTTTTTCGTGTCTAAATCTTCTTTCTGCCTTAATCTCACTAAGTCTTATTCAGAACACATGAAATTTACATCTAGTCAGCAGAAATTTCTTTTATTCCTGGTGGAATTTAGGGGAAAAAAAATCATTTGCTCCAAACAAGGACTTAGCAGTCAGGGAACTCTAGTTGAATTACACGTCACTTGAGAAGAAAGTCAATATTAAAACCCACAAAAAATGCACAATAAAAAGAAAGCAGCGGAGGAAACTAAGCTTGGCAGCCAGCGGCTATAAATACCTCACCACCTTGTTCGCACCATCCAAAGCAACAGAGAGTTCCAGCAGAGGAGTGCAAACCACAGCTCTGCCTTCTTCCCCCACCATGGCTGCCATGTGGTCTCCGATCATCGGTCTCCTCCTCCTCCTGCTCCCAACCGCGCCGTCCTCCTCCATCAAGTTCCCGCTCGAAGGCAATGTCTACCCTGTTGGGTATGTTTCTCTGAACCCTCTCTTCATGGCCTTCTCAGTCTTGAGGTTTTCTCTCTATATTTTACGCGCCTTTTCTGTACCTCTGCAGCCACTTCTATGCTACGTTGAACATCGGTGAACCCGCGAAGCCCTACTTCCTGGACGTCGACACTGGCAGCAACCTCACCTGGCTGGAGTGCGACCACCCGGTCCACGGCTGCAAGGGCTGCCACCCGGTAACAACTAACGACACTAGGTTCTGCAATATCACATATTGCCGTTCAATCTGTAATACTTTGTGTTTGATGCCACATGTTCATTCCAACGATGCTTCTGAAAAATGTTTGGTATGATCGATCTTTGCTTTGATGTATGTTTCGTTTTACCACAGAGGCCGCCACACCCACATTACAAGCCAGCAGCTGACAAGTTGAGGGTGCAATGTGGTGGCCCGCTATGTGCTGCGATGCGCAGAGACGTGCCTGGGATCCCTGAGTGCTCCAGGAAAGATCCACATCGATGCCACTACGAGATTCAGTATGTCACCGGGAAGTCAGAAGGTGACCTTGCCACTGACATCATTTCTGTCATTGGGAAAGACAAGAAAAACATCGCCTTCGGGTACGGCGCTAACTGAAATATTAGTGTTACATGTTCAGTGCCTAACTGTATTTGGATGCTGATGATGCACGGTCACTTTCATTTTGTACAGATGTGGATACAACCAGGAGGAACCAGCAGACGCACCGCCCTCGTCGGTAGATGGCATCCTTGGACTCGGGAGGGGAAAAGCAGGCTTTGCCGCGCAACTCAAGGGGCTAAAGATGATAACAGAGAATGTCATTGGACATTGCTTCAGCAGCAAAGGAAAGGGCGTCCTCTTCGTCGGGGACTTCAATCCGCCCTCGCGCGGCGTAACCTGGGTACCCATGAGAGAATCCTTGTAAGAATTTCTTTGTGATCATGGCTTTCGCTTTTAGTTTTTTTTGGATCTAACATGCATAGTTAGAGAAGAGGGTCATTATTGCTTGTTTTCTTTTCATTCATCGTAAGAATTGTTCATAAAGTGCTTGCTTTGTGATCATGGCTTTCACTTTCATTTTTTTTGGATCTAGGCATGCATAGTTAGAGAAGACTATGGTTCATACTTGTTTTCTTTTCCATTTGGTTCCAAACATTTATTTTACCATCGTTTTACCCCAGGTTTTACTACTCACCTGGCCTAGCAGAGCTGTTCACTGACAAACAGCCGATAAGAGGGAATCCAACATTTGAGGCTGTATTTGACAGTGGTACCACCTACACCTTCGTGCCTGCCCAGATATACAATGAGCTTGTTTCAAAGGTAAATTTCAAACCACAGTGCATTCTGAATTTCTGATGCCCATAATTTTGAACAGAGATAATAAATAAAATAAAATGGTACTCATGGGATTTGAGTCTTTCAGGTTAGAGGCACTCTCAGTGAATCATCACTTGTAGAGGTGAAGGGTCGTGCTCTGCCTCTATGCTGGAAAGGGAAAAAGCCATTCAGATCTGTCAATGATGTGAAGAACCAATTCAAGGCACTGTCACTTAAAATTACCCACGCCCACGGCACCAGCTACCTGGACATCCCTCCTCAAAACTACCTCATCGTGGAGGTGAACATTCGACAACCCGACTGATAAGCATCACTGAACAATTAATGGCTAACATGTCTTGTGTATGTTTGTTGGCATGGCAGGATGACGGGAAAACGTGCTTGGCTATCCGCGATGCCTCGTCGGATCCTGTTCTGAAGGAACTGAACTTTATCTTGATCGGAGGTATATATGGAGCTCAGATTCAGAAAATTGTCCGGGCTCTTGAAACTAGTATACCTTGCCTGTTTATAAAAGATATCTATTTTGATCCTCTGTTCTGCAGCTGTTACGATGCAGGATCTGTTTGTGATATACAACAACGAGAGCAAGCAGCTCGGATGGGTTCGTGCGCAGTGCGACAAGGCGCAGGAGCTTGAATCCGTCATCGATTCGCGTCTCTGAACAATGTTCAGATCGACATAGACAAAAACCTTAACGAGAACAAATGAGTGCTCTCGTATATAAGGTGTTCGAAAGGCTGTATGATGCTCCCGCTTATAATGAATAAAATGTTGGCATACCGAGAAATGCGCACCTTCGATATATATGTGTGTATTTACAATCTTGGTAAGATATTCGATTACCTTATTTTTAGGAAGAATATAACACACTACAGAAATAAACTAGAGCTATTGATTATTGACTTTTCTTTTTTCCACCAGTCGACTATTTTGTGTGTGATTTCTGTCGATTCCATCTCAGTTATGTATGCTGTTATTGCTTGGATCAGTTCACACGTCAGAACTATTGGACGTCCAGGATGGACCTTTTGATCATGTATGCGCCTTTTCTTGTATTTTTTCTGCTATATTCAGGTTGCAAGGATTACTTTCGGGAATGATAATCTTTTGGCCCTTATATTTTTTATTTGCAGCTGCACTTTTAATCTACACCAGTTGCACCTTTTCTAAAATGTGTAACTACTGTACTTGTAATGTGCAACTCTGTTTATTTGATTCTGTTATTTGTACTATGGGTTTCCAAACTCAGTTTGGTCTGTGGTGCTTCTAATACACATCAGTTGCACATTTTGAAGATGTGTCACCCATGTACTACTACTTGGAATGTGCAACTGGTTCATTTGATTCTCTACTCGTACTTCCGATCACAGCCCAATTTTGCTAGACTTTGGGAGATCGCACAGTACAAGGAAGAAACCGGCCTTCCGGTATGAAGTTATGTGGGAGACCCATGGGGAAATGCGGGACATTTTGGCGAGCGGCTGGGCTGGCCCTCCATGTACAAGCGTTGAGGAGATGAAGGCCAAGCTAGCAGCGCTGTCCAATAACCTGTCAGCATGTAGTCGAGACACGTTTGGCAGTGTCCATAAAGAAATTAAGTCGCTGAAGCAAGAGCTAGATAAATTGCACAATGATCCTCTCCGTACTGCTCCTACCGATGCCGAGCAGAAAATAAATAAAAAATTGATAGAGATGTACCACCGAGAGGAAATTATGTGGAGGCAACGAGCAAAAATACGATGGCTCTCTGCAGGTGACAGAAACACGAGATTTTTTCATACCTGGGCAAGTTTGAGGATGAAGAAAAACATGATCAAGGCCCTTCAAAATTCCTTGGGAGTGTTAGTGGAGGATCCGGGCAATGGCCAATGATTTCTATCAAAACCTATATGAGACCGAAGGTGTGGAGGACATGCCAGCAGTCCTAGATCATGTGCCATGCAAACTTACAGCCAGTATGAATGCCGATCTATGTGCTCCTTACACCAACGAGGAGGTAAAAACCGCTCTCTTTCAAATGTTTCCAACGAAAGCACCGGGACTGGACGGTTTTCGGGCGCGTTTTGATCTGCGGCATTGGGATATATGCGGCGGGGAAGTCACTAGAGTGGTGCTCAGGATTGTCCGAGGAGAAGAAAGCCCGGAGAGTATTAATGAGACAACACCGGTTCTTATTCCGAAAGTAGCTAATCCTACTTTATTATCCCAGTTCAGACCCATCCCTTTATGCAATGTGTTATATAAGGTAGCATCCAAGGTTGTGGCCAACAGACTCAAAATTATCTTGCCTGATATTATATCTAAGGAGCAATCAACTTTTGTGCCTCGCAGATTGATCACGGACATTATTATTTGTGCATACGAGTGCCTTCACTTTATGAAGCGAACCAAGTCAAAGAATAATAGCTACTGTGCTTCGAAGCTAGATATGAGGAAAGCCTATGATAGGCTTGACTGGCCGTATTTGAAGGCTATCATGGCAAAGTTGGGTTTTGATCCATCATGGATTGACATAGTCATGGGTATGGTCTCTTCAGTATATTTTTTAGTTCTTTTTAACGGAGAGAAGCTTGACAGTTTCAAGCCTACTAGAGGAATCAGACAGGGAGATCAAATCTCCTCTATCTCTTCTTGATTGCAACAGAGGGCCTTTCGTGTCTCCTGAAATCCAGTCCTCAGTCATCGGTGTTGGCAGGTGTGAAGGTGGCTTCGATGGCTTCAACCATTAACCATCTTTTATTTGCAGATGACAGCCTGTTGCTTTTTAAGTCGAGTGTGAAGGGGGCAACTGCGGCATCAAACTTGTTGGGTTCTTATTGTGGTGCTTCTGGTCAGAGGGTAAACCACGACAAATCTTCAATCTTTTTTAGTAAAGGATGCCCTCAAACCCTTAGAGGCGGTGTGAAGAATGTACTACAAGTCCAAAACGAGTCTTTGAGTGATCGATATTTGGTCATGCCTACTGATGTTGGACATTCAAAGAATGACACTTTCAAGTATATGCAAGATAGGGTATGGGACAAGGTCAAGAGATGGATGGAGAAATTGATGTCAACTGCAGTGAAAGAGGTCATTATCAAATCTGTCGCTCAAGCAATTCTAGTTTATTCGATGTCTTGTTTCAGGCTCCCAAGAGGTTTTGTGTGAGAGTGTCACATCCATTATCTGACAATTCTGGTGGGGAAGCAAAAGAGGGAAAAGGAAGCCATGCTGGGTGGCGTGGGATGTTATGATAAGGCCAAAATATATGGAAGGATTGGGTTTCCGTGATTTAGAAACTTTTAATCTAGCGCTCCTCGCAAGGCAAGCATGGTGAGTGCTCAATTACCCTGAATCTTTGAGCCCACAAATTCTAAAAGCGGTCTACTTTCTGGAGTGTTCTTTATTGGAAGTTGTCCTTGGGTCACACCCCTCTCAAATTACCGAAAAAGGGTTTCCCCCCGCTTTGTATTCCAAAGCAACCAGCCAACACAGGATACATCTCGACGCTGGGGCGAGCAGCACAACAAGCCCAAAGACAAAAAAGGAAGAAGAAACATAATGCCAACAACGGCAGATCGACAAAGCGCGGAATGCCCGCCACCACTGTGCCCTCCGGAAACACCCCACCACAGCCCGAGGCTCCGAGTGCCGCATACCAAGCAGCACCTCCAAGAAGGTATGCGACGCCGACGACGCTGCTGCCCGAACAAGTCCTAGGGTTTCCCCCGGTATGCGGAGGAAAGTAGGGGATGGCTACCACCGACGCCCTTCAAGAAGGAATGGTGGCACCCGCCGGTGTCACCGCATCGGCGCCGGACGAACCGGCAAGGATTTCCCCCGCACACCAAACACCACCGCCCATCCGGAGCCAACCATCCAAACAACCACCCAATGCGCCACCGCGGTTGCGCCGCCGCCCACGCCATCTCACTACGAGGACCACCACGAGGCCGAGAAGACCGGAGAGAAGCGCCACGCGACGAGAACAACAACACCAATGTCGAGTGGAAGGGAACCACCTCCACTGCCATCGTGCGAGAAGTCGTGCCTCCGGCACTGTCGCGGCAGCCGACCGGACACGGCAGCGGGGCATACCAGGTCACCCCTGGCCCGGCCAGGCCCGAAACGGGCCCGCTAAGCCCCGCCGGCCGTGCTGCAGCAAGCTGGCATCGGTGCCGCCAGCCCCCGTCGCGCAACACCGCTCCCCTGCATCCCGGGAATCACGCCGCCAACCAGCCCCGCCGCTGGCCCGCCCAGGCCCAGATGGGCCCCGTAGGGCCTAGATCTGGGCCGAGCGCCGCAGCCAGGACGAGCCACAGCGCCACCCCGCCACCAACGACGGCGCCGCCGCCCAGCCGCCTGCCTGCTCTGCGACAGGGAACCCCGCCGCTAGCTGGACCGCCGCCGCCTAGGAGCACCCCTGGTGCAACGCCGCCCCGCGCCGGAGCCACCGGGAGGG
>NC_057805.1:509491228-509544356 GCF_018294505.1 Triticum aestivum | reverse complement strand
AGCGAGGAGGGGAGTGTTGGACGGTTGTGACATATTGGCTCAGGGGAGGTGGAATTCCCCCTCTGTCCGCCACCGAGCTTTAGGGTCGTACCCGTTCTTGGACTGCCGCCCTCCGCGCCCAAAGTGCATCTCGTGTCCTGGGGTCAAGCAGCCCCTCAATGGTTGTGTGATGCATGCCCTATTCTGGAACATCCGCGGTTTCGGCCATGATGGCCGCCGCCGCCAACTCATCGAGTACATGCGTGGCGAACACATTGATATTGTGGCCATCCAGGAGACCATGCATACGGATTTCTCCCTCCTGGAGCTTGACTGCCTGAGCTCCCACCTTTTCGCCTGGCATTGGCTCCCTTCTAGTGGGACCGCGGGCCATTCCGGTGGCATCCTGTTAGGTGTGAAGGATGCCACCTTCGAGGTGGGCAGTATGGACCGGGGTCAGTTCTTTGTCAGCATGGAGATTTTTGAACGCTCCCTTAACTTCAAGTGGGAGGTCATTATTGTCTACGGCCCCGCTGACCACAGCCGATCCGCCTCCATCCTCGAGGAGCTCCACCGGAAGGTGTCGGCTGCGTCACTGCCGGTTGTTGTGGGGGGTGACTTTAATCTCCTTAGGTTCGCGGAGGACAAGAGCAATGCCAACGTCAACTTTGCTCTTATGCAAAGGTTCAACGATTGCATTGCTGATCTTGGCCTCCGTGAGATTGACCGGGTTGGTGCCAGGTTCACCTGGACCAACCGTCAGGCTGCCCCGACCCAGTCCGTCCTGGACCGGGTCCTAGTTTCTCCGGAATGGGACCTCCGTTGCTCCCTTGCCTCCCTTCGGGCTATCACTCGGATTGGCTCCGACCACGTCCCCCTCCTTCTGTCTTCCGCTGATGAACGCCCCCCGCTTCCCCCCCGATTCCGGTTTGAGACATTTTGGATGTCCCAAGCTGGCTTCGCCGACGCGGTCGGTGCCCGTTGGTTGGAGACTCGCGCCCTATCGCAGTCTCTTTCTCGCCCTTCCTCCGCTGTCGACTCTTGGCACGTCTGCGCCAAGCGAGGCCGACAGTTCATGAAGGGATGGGGCGCCAACCTGGGGCGTGACCTCCGCGAGCGTAAGAAGGCTCTGCTGTCTGCGATCCAAGCCCTGGATCTGTGCGCTGATGCTACCGGCCTCTCTCCCGAGGAGTGGCTCTCCTGCTACGATTTGGAAGATCAGCTCTCTATCATCCACACTGATGAAGAGGCCTACTGGCGTTTGCGTGGTGCTTAGAAATGGGTCTTGAAGGGCGACGCGAATACGACATATTTCCAAGCCATTGCTAATGGCCGACGTAGGCGCAACACCATTCCTCTCCTTTGGGATGGCTCGACCCTCCTGCAGTCCCTGCGGGACATTAGGTCCCACGTCGACGGCTTCTATAGGGCCCTGTTCACAGCCGCTCCTCGGAGCGGCTTACCTTTGGCCCCTGACTGCTGGTCCGGTCGCCAGCTTGTTTCCGAGCCTAAGAACGCGACTCTTATGGCCCCTTTCTCAGAGGGCGAGGTCTGGGCCGCCATCAAGGGCATGAACCCTGCCTCGGCCCCTGGCTCGGATGGCCTTCCAGTCAAGTTCTTCCAAAGCTTCTGGAATGTGATCAAGCCAGAGGTCAGGGCCATCTTCGATGAGTTCTACGTTGGGTCCATCGATCTTGGGCGCCTTAACTACGGGACGATCTCGCTCATCCCCAAGGTTCCTGGTGCTTCTGACATCCGTAAGTTCCGCCCAATCATGGTGATTAACGTGATCTTCCGGATTCTGGCGAAAGGGTACGCCAATAGGGTGACCCTGCTTGCGGACCAGATTACTCACCCCAACCAATCGACTTTCATCCAAGGCCGTTATATTCTGGATGGGGTGCTGGTCCTTCACGAAGTCCTCCATGGGGTCCGCTCCAAACACCTCAAGGCGGTCTTCCTGAAGATCGATTTCCATAAGGCCTATGACACTGTTAGCTGGCCCTTCCTTCGGGAAGTTCTCCTGCGGAAAGGCTTCGATGACCGTTGGGTGACGCGGGTTATGCAGATGGTCTCATGTGGTCGCACTGCCGTCAACATCAATGGGGAGATCGGCCCCTACTTCCCCACTTTCTGCGGGGTGAGGCAGGGTGATCCATTCTCCCCGTTCCTGTTTAATATGGTGGTCGATGCTCTTGCGGCCATTCTGGACAAGGCTAAGGCCGCGGGACATATTAGTGGGATCACCCCCCACTTGACTGGGGGCGTTGGCATCTCCCTGCTCCAGTACGCTGACGACACCATCATCATGGTCGAAGGCTCAGATACGGACATCGCTAGCCTTAAATTCCTCCTCCTCTGCTTCCAACAAATGTCTGGTCTTAAGATCAACTTCGACAAGAGCGATGTGATGGTGATGGGCTATTCCCCGGCTGAGGCCCTTGACATTACCAACCGCCTCAATTGCCGCCTGGGTTCCTTCCCAACGACCTACCTGGGAACGCCCATTAGTGACTCTCGGCTCACTGTGGCGGACCTTCGTCCTGCGGTGACCAAGTTGCAAACGCGCATTGAGCCTTGGCAGGGTCGGTGGCTCTCGAAGGCGGCCCGGACGATTCTCATCAACTCCTCGCTCTCTAGTCTCCTCTTATTCCTTATGAGCTTCTACAGCCTCCACGAGACCCTCCATCATGAGATCGCTAAAATCCAATCGCGCTTCTATTGGGCTGGGGACAATAACAAGCAGAAGTATCATATGGTTAGTTGGCCCGACATCTGCAAGCCCCGGGAGTAGGGAGCATCATGTGCTCGAAGCGCATGAACATTGCCCTCCTCTCCCGCTGGCTCTGGCGCATCTCACAAGGGCATGGCGGTCTGTGGTTAGACATCATCCGGAATAAATACTTGCGTGGCCAACCTCTGGCCTTCTGCCAACGTTTGGGTGGATCCCAGTTCTGGCAGTCGGTCATCCAACTGCTCCCCGTCCTCCGCATTGGGACTTCCATCTCGGTCGGATTGGGAGCAGCGACCTTGTTCTGGTTTGACCGATGGGCGGGTGACGCTCCATTCGCGGCCCGCTTCCCCGACCTCTTCTCCATCGCTGTAGTCCCTACAATCTCAGTTCAACAGGCCCTTATTGACTTAGGGTGCCTCGCGTTCCGGAGGCCATTTGGGCCCCCGGAAGTGGCCGCCTGGCATGAGCTTCTTGATTGTATTGCTCTCCATGAGCCGGCTGTCGATGCTGGCCCGGATGAGGTTCGGTGACGCCTTGAGCCTTCAGGTCAATTCTCCACCAAGTCCCTTTATGCGTCTATCGCCCCATCCTCCGCCCTGCCGCCCCTCCAGGCGGTATGGTCCATTCGCCTGCCCCTTAAAATCCGGATCTTCATGTGGCAATGGATCCGCGGCCGGCTGCCGTCTGGAGCTGAGGTCCGCAAGCGCAATGGCCCGGGCTCTGGCCTCTGCCCTCTATGTGATACCCCCGAAGACTCGAACCACATATTCTTCTCCTGCGTGTCAGCTCAGTTCGTGTGGAGCTGCTTTAGAGAGGCGGTTGGTGGGGATTGGTGCCACTCCAACTTTCCTGACCTCTTCACCGAGCTACAGGCCTCCCCGCTGTCCTCTCGCCACATTAGGTGGCTTGAGATTGGGGCCCTCGCGTGGACGCTCTGGACTATTCGCAATAAGCTTGTGATTCAGCGCTCCCCTCTTCGACGATCTATTGACGCTCTCTTCAAACTGTCTGGTTACTTGCAGCTCTGGCGGCCGCTTAGCCACCCTCGGGACCGGGACGCCATCTCCGCCTTCATCGCCGACCTCCGCTCGATGGCCGCCCGCCTGTCGCCGCCACCACCGCCGCCTCCTCCTGAGCCTGATTAGTCGTCTGTTTGCTCTCCGGCCTTGGCCCCGGCTGAGCCTGTCTCTTATTTCGTGTGTGATTTGGGCTTGTTGAGCTGTGCCCTCAGCAGTACCTCTGGATTTATTGTTGTGCGACTTGGGTGTGTGTGTTCTGAACTAGTCCTTGTATGTGCTCTTGGCGGTTTGCTTTATTTATAAAGCGGGGCGAAAGCCTTTTTGGGTATAAGAGTTGGGGACGGCGAGTCCACCCATATATGGTGCCAGAATTGGATACCGAGGGACAGCTACAAACGACCAATTGCTTCAGTTGTACAAAACCCGCCAACAATGGTTGCGGAGCTCACTGAGGATGCCACGACGTCATGGAGGGAGGATATTGTTCGTTCGGTATTCACACCCTTTGATGCAGAAACGACCCATCATTCCTTTGTGCACAAGGAAAATTTTAGACTTCTGGGCATGGCATGAAGAACCTCGAGGTTTTTTTACGGCCCGCTCGGCCTATCGATGATAGTGCGAACAAAGCTTAATAGAGAAGGATGGATAGAAGAGAGGGCTGGATCTTCACACGCCACATCAGAGACCAATGAGTGGATTGCGATTTGGAAAATCCAGGTTCCATCCAAGCTTCGGGTATTCATCCGGCGACTTGCGCAACGCTCTGTTCTATCTGGCGAGGTACTTCATCACAGAAACATGGCGACCACGGCTGCATGTGCGTTTGTGTGGTGCTCACAACACTTGGCGGCACGCACTCCTGAGCTGTCCTATGTCCCGCTGTACGTGGGCTCTATCTTCACAGTCAATGGTGGAGCAGATGGGTATGAACCAGGACGATGATGCTAGGAACTGGATTTTTAGCATGCACCACAATCTTCAATCTGATGACTTTGTGCATCTAGTGGCCACACGTTGGGCAATCTGGGGGCTAGAAGAAAGGCATTACACCAAGGTATTTTCCAAAGTCCTCATACAGTCAACGGCTTCATTACTTCTTACTTGGAAGAAATTCAATCGTTGGCGAGACCTTCCCAAACTGGCAGTTCGGTTGCACCAGCGAATAGTAGATGAATATGATCGCATTAATCTTGACTTAGCGCGTGCGTTGGCGGACGTGGTTGTGCCGTTGTGGAGAACCAGCACGACCCGCGGACGTGGTGCGTGTAGTTAGTCAGTTAGCACATGCATAGGACTAGATGTGATCGTGTGCATGCATGGTTGTTAGCTGGTTAGCTTGTGTGTGGCCGTCGCGTGAGGTTAGGCCAGGTAGTGTTGAACGTGTGCGTGCGTGGTCAAGAGTGGCAGGTGTGCGTGCGCCTGTGTGCTAGCCTGGGTATAAATATCCCTCCTCATGTACTGATCGAAGTGCTGCGGTATGTGCCGAGTCAGAGTTCGTGTTCAATGAAAATATAGGCTGTTCGTGCGGCCGAGGCGCCGTTCGTGCGGCGGGGCGTATGTGCGCCGGAAATATCTATGTCCCTCTCCTTCCACCTACGTCCGAGCGAGTGTGAGAGAGAGGTAGTTCCGAGTTTGTCCCAACAGAATATCTCCTCTAGTGAACTTTTCAAAAGTAAACGTTGATGCTGCAGTGGGGAGGAACGGATCTCATGGGGTAGTGGAAGCAATTAGCAGAAACCAAGACGGAGTGTTCCAGGGAGCATCCATAGTTGTCTTCCCTACTATATCATGTCCGACTACACTTGAGGCTATGGCAGTGAGAGAGGCATTGGCTCTGCCAGAGGATCTATATAATCAAAATATACATGTGGCATCCGACTGTAAGATCATGGCGGACGAAGTCAAGAGTGAAAGCTGTGCATGGTATGGTGCAATCATTCAGGAAATTAGAGAAAGTTCTAGTGTCTTTATTTCATTGTAATATAGTCCACGAATTTAGGAGCTCAAATTATGAGGCCCATAGTCTAGCGAAATATGCGTTAACTTTAGGTGCTGGCCGCCATGTTTGGTTAGGCCAGCCCGATGAACTTCCTTTCGTCCTTGTAAACGTTGTGACGAATAAAGCTTCGCGAGATTGTCTAAAGAAACTCATGGACGTATACTCACACTCGTAGTCGTGTGTCCAATGCCATTGGAGTACATTTCAGAGGTGGCAAGATGCAGCGTGCGCATTAGCCGCTAGACCTTTATGTATGGCCATAAGGCCAGAGGGCCATAGGTACTTATGATGTCTGAGATTCATCGTTGATTGACCAAGGCGTCATGGACGGGCCACCACTTCCTGGTGCGCCCAGAGACTAGAAGCGGTAACTAGTTGGCAATCTCCGAAATAGTGCACCCATTGAGCCAACGATTCTTCCAAAAGGCAAAGGATCTGTCTCTAACCACCATCCTGGTGGATTCAACGCACACCGCATGCTCGCCTTGAACCAGTTAATTAACATGGTAGTGACCGTCCTCTATGGTCCTCCTGCCCGCCCAAAGAAAGCCCCAAAGGATCTTGTTGATATTCTTATGATCTTCCTTATTGAGCTGTAGAACCACCGAGTGATGGGGAGGCATGGTGGCGAGGACCGACTTGACCAAAGTAAGGCGAGCCACCTTTGCATCATAGACACCCTCCAAGTGGGTAGGCTGTCCGCGATCCTATCAACCAAAGGCTGAAGCGCCTTGCTTGACAACATGCTAAGCAAGAGAGGGATCCCCAGGTCGACACCCCATAACTGACGTTGCCTCCACGGCCTTTACCTCAGAACAACCAATAGGGGACATCGAGCATTTCACAAAGTTGGTGTGCAGCCCTGAAGCATGTCCAAAGAGCGAGAAAACAATTAATTATAATTCCACAATACGATTTATTTAAAAGAGTTTCCACCATCCAAATGGAACCATAGCATATCCAAAAATTTAACTTATTAAATGGCCTTAGATTTCTTGAAGTAAAATGTTAAATTCTTTATGAGATTTGCTTTTCGCACCGGACTAAACAAATCAAATGAACATAATAATTTTGGATGCCAATAAACAAGCTACACAGGTAATAAACAAAACAATGCGAGGTTGGGAGGGTGCTCTACTGGCAATGTGTTATATTTGGAGGTTAAGAAAGTGAGATACACACGAACGCATGTTGAAACATTGTAGGCCGTGGGAGAGGTGGGGCTGTGTGGTTGACGCCTGAAACAGCCAAGCCAAATCAGATTTTAATGCCCATCAACCATTGAACTTTGTGCTTTTTATAACGCAGAACTTTGTGTTGTTCATCATGCGGATCAACACAGAGAACAAGGGCAAGGAGGTGGTGCAGCCCATGGACAAGGGTAAGAAGTTGGTGCCACACACGACCGAGGAGGTGTCGCCCACGAACGAGGACGTAGTGCTGGAGGAGCCCCCCAGCGGCAAGCACTGGAACTACGGGCACTACCATAAGGAGGGTGGGCCAACTCACTTCTGCAAGGTCATCCTTGCCCCGAAGCTCGAGTGCATACCAATGCTCCTGGACTTCACAAAGCATTTCCCGGTTGTGTCGACGGAGTTCAAGCTGAAGATGAACACCAGCTGCTCATGGAGGGTCACCGTGAAGCTGATGAATGGCAGGGTCACCCTCAATCAGGGTTGGGCCACCTTTGTCGCCGTCCATTAGATCAAGATTGGGTACATGGCGATCTTCAAGTTGCTGACTCCCGACACGCTTAAGGTCATCGTCTTCAACGACGACGACACTGAAGTGGCGACCAAGTGTGGGAGGCACGACAATGCCTTCGTCGTGAACGTCTAGGAGAGCTTTGGTTTGGCTATTAGTTTAGTGTCATACTGGTTTGGTTCAGAACTGCTTCGTTTAAGTGTCGTAATTGTCAAAACCACTAGCTTTGGTTTAAAACTATCGTCAAAACTGCTATCTATTTGTGTCTCTTCGGTTTTTTTACCTTCCTGTTTAGTGTCTGATAATCTCATCATCTCGACGAGAAATTTACTAGACAACAAGCGTTGCATGTAACCAAACACCATGGCTTGTGCTTCCGCCTAAACAAGCGGGCAACCAAACAATGTACCTTCCGTTTTGCGCCAGGCAGGCTAGAGGGTATGCAGACGACCAAACTATATGCATACGTTGGTTTTTTGCCTGTTTTCTCTCAGCCAGACTTAACTGAGTCAAGCATGCAATGCACGCGAAATTTTCTACGGCAACCAAACACGCCCCACGTGTATGATAAAGTTTTGATTTATGTTGACTCGGTGTTGCCTTGGTAATTTTCTTTGAGTTGGCTTAGCTGGGAAATAAGTGAGATTCCCGGTGATTATTATTCAATCCCAAAGACACCAATATGCTGCAAAAGTTTGCGCATGCCACGAGGTCCGTACGGTATCTTCGACACAGACAGTGAACACTGCACAACATACCTGGCCAAACCGGCCAGCACGGCCTGGCCTGCGGTAAACGTGCCTAGCACGGCACGGCCCGCGACGGCACTACTAATAGCCGGGCCGTGCCATGCGGGCCCACGGACGGGAGGTCGCAGCCCAGGCACGACCCAGCTACTAATCGGGCCGGTCCACTGGCACGCCAGGCCCGCTAGTTCGTCTGCTATTTGACGTACTGGGCGTCTTTTTAGCCTACTTTTATCCGTTAGGCCATATAGAGATGTATAGAAAAACAAAAAAAAGGTAATCGGGCCGTGCCGTGCCGGCCCGTGTGCTAGCCCAAGCACGGCCTAGGGCATGCCGCATGCCGTGCCTGGCCCATAGCGGGCCGTGCCGGCATGCTCACGGCCCGGCCTGGTTAGCCCGGCCCATTTGGCCAGCTATACTGCACAATAAATGAATGGGTGTAGTTTTACTGCACGCATGGTTGGATGGTGATCTGATTTGGACATCAGAACGAAAAGTAAATGTTGAACACAGATTGTGAGGAACAAAAAGATCAATCGGCACCTTCGGCTGGCTAATTTCGCACCATTCGAATTTTGAACTGAACATATCTAACTGACTAACTCCATCTCTGCTGGAGACAAAGGCCGGGGACAATGCAACATCGTTTATAGTACTCACTCCATTCTAAAATACAGTGCTTCCTCTATTCCTGCTTCAACTTTGATCATAAATTTAACCAACGAGACCGACTATGGCGGGAGCAAAAGTTATATCAGTGAATTTGTATTCAAAAGAAGTTTTCAATTATATAAATTTTTTTTCCGTCACAGTCGGTCTCGTTGGTTAAACTAATGGTCAAAGTTGGACCTCGAAAAGCGCGGGCGCACTATATTTTGGAATGGAGGGAGTAGTATCACATTTTTCATTAGTTCGTTTACTGTGTGTGCGCGCGACGTGAATATTACACACTGGCTACTGGAACAATCCCAAATTTATGTACAAACATTTTGGCTATTCATTGGCAATCGAAAACTGAACACTACTTTGGCTAAAATTGCCATCTTTCAAGGTGTTCAGCTCGTATAATGTTGATGTAAATTTTCAGTTTATTATAGTATACATATAGAGGAGAGCGACTTCAAGACGAGTAATGGATTAGGAGCGCGCAGTGATCCCTGCAAAGCTGCCGGCTACTGCACTACCCTGCCCTGAGTAGTCAACATCATGCATGTTCAACCTTTTGTGAACTGTACCACATGTGAGTCTGAATCCTCGCTTCTGACATGCAAGGGCATAAGCCTTTGATTGTGTGGAGGAGCTTGGTCTCGCTGATGGTGTAGCGCTGTCGACCCCATTCCAGTTATATACTCCATCTGTTCCGTGCGTATAGATATTTTAAAAAGTCAATCTGTATAAATTTGGAAGAAGTTTATAAAAAAACTATTTATATCTATAATACTAAATATCTAAAATATGAAACTATGTCTTATAGTAAATCTAATGATATATGTTTGGCATTTTAGATGTAAATGTTTTTATTCGCAAACTTGGTCAAAGTTGATAAGTTTTAACTTTTTGAAAAGATTATATGCACTACATTATGAAACAGAGAGGGTACTATCCTCGCCGTTGCCACCTAATCAAGCAAAAATCGAGCACAGTGCAACTTGGTCTAGGCATTGTTAACTTAAATTATTTGTTGGACGACTTAGAAATAGTTTCAAACAATGTGCAGGATAGCTTCAAACATCTACTCTCCCAGTAGGGTGATTTCTAGTAACACTTGTCATAATGTCCCGCTAACAAAACACTTGTTATAATGTGTTCAGAATTTTTTTTTGTTTGTCAGGAAATTTCTAAAATATTAAAAGAAATGCCAATATCAGCACCCGCTTGTAGTTCAACTGTTTGACATGTAGCATTGAATGAAATATAATATAGTACTACATGACAAACATCATTCCAAAAATTCTGAACGCATAAATTTGTCATGTAGTTCAACTGTAAAAATGTTTTATATTTAGTTACAGTGGTACTACAAGCGGGTGCAGTAATATGATATATATGGACGTCAATGTAATGCTAGTAGCAATCAGGGTTAACATTTGAAGAAAGAAAAAAGCGCCACCTCCGGGCGTATTTCTCTTTCGTACGTGTTCCCTGGCCGCAAACTGAAAGCTAGCCAACCAACCTCTTCCCTCATGTCTGCCACCATCGCAACGCCGACGCCCCTCCAACTCCAAATCCGTGTGGCACCAGATGCCCCGCGAACACGGTGGCGCGCGACCACCTGCAGGGCGAGGCCGGCGTCGTTGCCGGACGCGCAGGTGGTGACGGGAAGGAAAGGGGTGAGTGAGTACGTGGAGGCGGCGCAACAGCTGACGCGGTGGCCTGACGGCGGGCCTCCCAGGTGGTTCTCGCCGCTCGAGTGCGGAGGCGCCGGCGGGCGCATCTCCGGCGCTCCGACGCTGCTTTACCTGCCCGGTACGAGCATTCCATTTCATCTCTGGTTGCCTAAATTAGATGGATATGTAATTAGGCATCTGCTTGGCTGTTTAAGGGTGCGGCAAATAACTTGCACTTGAACTAACCCGCAGAAGGAAAAAGAAACTTGTGCCTCCGTTTGTTCAAAAAAAGACAGAATAGTACAAGTCACTCTTTTTACTTTCCAATCTTGCAGGAATTGATGGAGTTGGTTTAGGTCTGATCCGGCACCATGAGGCGTTAGCAAAGTAAGAGTAACGAGACGAAATATACAATAGCTTTTTGTTCATTACTTTTCACTAGAAGAACAATTGCCTTGATTATATCCCCCGCAAAAAAAAATTAATTATATATCCTGCTATATATGTATAGGATCTTCGTTCTATGGTGCTTGCATATACCCGTCAAAGACCGAACATCCTTCGAAGGTATGTGTTTTTCATGTGGATTTTTCAGAATCTAATAAACACATGCACATTGTGCGTTTTCTTTAAGATTTAAGAAAATATTTGATGTGCCTCTGTATAAAAATTTCGCTTAGTATTCATGCCAACTACCAGTTAGAATGAACTACATAGGACCGAGCTAAGCGTAGACCTTTTGCAACTTTATCTTTGGAATTGGTAACTGAATTACTTCGTGTAACTGCAAACAAATTAGGAAATACAAAAGAAGTAAAAAATTCATAACATGAAAATAATACTCCCTCCGTCCCAAAGTAAATGACCCAACTTTGTACTAACTTCAGCACAAAGTTAGTAGGAAGTCGAGTCACTTATTTTGGGATGGAGGGAGTACATAGCATTGTTGAGGAAATCGTTAACTGGTAGCTGCTCAATTAATCGGCCGACTTATCAATCTATCGGCTACTCGGTGACCCTGCGAGTAGGGATTAATTGGCAAGTTAACTGATTAATCGGGTGAATTCTTGAACAGGGCTACATAACAAATTGACCACATCAATAGCCATACAGGGTGTGTGCTCGAGTTGTCGACGGTAGGGCGGGTGTAGAGTTATGGGGAAATCATGATTCGAAGCAGGCCCTAATTAGGTGTTATTTGAGCAAACTAGACCGGGGAAATGATAGGAATAGTACGGTTTGTAAGAAGAGGAGAACAATTTCACCATTAGTTCATATTAGTGCTTCTAGACTTGATCTATACTAATATTTTGTAACAACATATTTTTTCTTAACAACATATTTTTTTTCTTATAAATGAGGTACTCCTATTTTGAGCAAATATAAGATATTATAGAAAGCTCTGAAACTTACAGATGAATACAGGACTAGTTGAGTATGTTGAGAGGACAGTCAAATTAGAGAGCTCAAGGGCACCAGACAGACCAGTTTATCTTGTTGGAGAATCTATTGGGGCATGCATTGCTCTCGCCGTGGCGGCACGAAACAGAGACACTGACTTGGTGCTGATCCTAGTCAACCCAGGTATCGGTACCTTTAGCGCTGGTTCTTATATAGATCTCTCCATTCAGTGATAACTCCTCTGTTGTACTTGTATCACATCTTGCAGGGACATCTTTCCATAAGTCAAAATTACAGTCTCTCTCGGCCTTCTTAGATTTGATCCCTGAGCCTTTCCATTTGAACAGCCCAGAGTTCTTGAATTTCCTCACAGGTTTTGCTCTACTTCTACATGGAAAAACCGATGACATATTACATGGATAGATAGCTTCCTTGGTTAAAATAGGAAATATGTGTAATTGTAAAACAAAAACAAAAAAGTGCATTTTTAGTATTTTGATGTACTTTTACAAAATTTACAACAACCTCCCAATTGGAATAAGATAATATTAGAATTCTTGAGTTGTATCATGAAAGAAAGCAGCGATCATGATGTGTATCCACTGATCAGATTTTAGTGCTTTTAGAGAACTTCATGCAGATGCTGTTAACTTTTATTGGACGTGGTACCTATCTTGAAGAAGGTGGTCAAGCATTGTCAGAGGTAAGCACTATTTTGAGGCTTTCTTATCATTTTCTTACATCATAGTAGGTGTTTTGTTTCATCTATGATTTTTTTAGACATAGTTCATCTATGATTGGATTTAGCATTCTATTTGATAAGTCTTTGTATGTCACAGTCTTGATGCCACTTCTATGTGCTTCTTTCTGCAGTTTCTAGTTGATGTTCTGCCACGTGAAACAATTGTTTGGAAGTTGCAAATGTTGAGAATAGCGTCATCATTTGTCAATTCTCGTTTACATGCAGTAAGAGCCCAAACTTTGGTGCTTGCTAGGTATGTGCTTCAATCGTCACTGACGAAACGTAGCCATAATCTGTGAAGAGATTGTCCTCTTGAATATTATTTTCCTTTTTGAACATACAAAATGAGCATGCTTGAGGAACTCTAAAATAAATAACAACATTCTTAGAATTTTCTTTACCTCATAATACCATGTCATTTCCCCGCAAAATAATAATAATACCGTGCTATTAATGAGGGATTGAAAGTAGCATAGCTGTTCCTCACTCAGAGAACGTTGAGAAGAACATAGTTGAGTTTTCAAATGGTTTACGTGGACTGGATGTCACATTCAGCACTTCTATATTTTAAACATATTATGCTCATTTAGACTGGATCTGAAGTGGGCGCAATTTTTCAGTGGGTACGATGTACTGCTGCCAAGCCGCGAAGAGGCTCAAAGGCTCCAAAGCATGCTTGAGAACTGTAGAGTTCGTCATTTCAGGGATAATGGCCACACAATTTTGTTGGTAAGACAACTAAATATGTCTATCATCTAAATCATACTCCCTCCCATCCAATACAAGTGTTGCAGTTTTGAACTAAGCTTTTTTTTCCGAGTAGTTTTGAACTAAGCTTAGTTCAAAGCTGCGACACTTATTATGGATCGGAGAGAGTATTAGGTTTTTGAAGTGTATAACTACTATAGGAAAAGAAACGTATCTATACATGATTATATGATACCCTAGGCAGTGGTGAAGCTAGCCCCCTCCCCCCTCCCACCCCAGTGGGATCTTGGGCTAGCTCCATCACTAAACCTAGGGAAAGGGGAAATTATCTACAGGACACTTTGAATCCCACTAGATGGAGGCTCCCTGCAAAAGAGCAAGCCAATTTAGGACGCAGAAGCCACAGTTTGTGAGGATTAGTAATCCATTGCACTCCTTGAGTTCATTGGAGCCTTGTAATATCTCCTGATATCAAATTATCGATACCAATCATTCAACATTAGGGTTATTATCTTGAGGGTGGCCCAACCTTTCCAAGTCTCTACCTCCTTGGTGAACCAATTGATTACCGCCATCTGTTCCGCTTCAATCAAGCGGGCCTGCCTTCAAACCGACCTCGTAGGGGTAATTGATGGCGTGACAGGCTTGCAACCTTGGTGACCCATGCCTGGGTAGGCTCCAAAGCACCATAGTAAGGAGAGAGAGAGAGAGAGAGAGAGAGAGAGAGAGAGAGAGAGAGAGAGAGAGAGAGAGAGAGAGAGAGAGAGATGGATATATAATTCTTGCTTGTTTATTCTCTGGATGGAGGCGTTCAGCTTATATAACATTCTTACAGAGGGATAAAACTACAATGGTAAATAAAAAAGGGTTAAGAGGATAAGCCTCGTGAAACTAAACTAACAAGGTAATCTTTTAGAGTTCCTTATCAATTTGTTAACAACGTACCCCAGTTGCGGCTTCTCCCGCAGTTGCAAGGTGATCTAATGCAGCATGAGGGCATCTTTAACCGAACTCCTCAAATGCCTCCTAAAAAGTGTTCCCTACTGAACTCCTAAAGCTTAATTCCCTAAAATATTTTCTTTGCCAATTCTTCAACATTCCGGTTTACATACTTCACTTCAATTAGATATTTGCACACTTATTAAGTCCAAACTTGATTTAGGTTCACGCAATTCATCAATATTATAAATTGAAGTTTATAAAATTAGTTATTCAAATTTCAGCATATGAAAGGGTCTGAATGAAAGCACAACAATCAAGTGCTATGAAGTGCCCACAAGTGCTCAACAAGATAATCCTGAAGCTGAGTATGAACTTGTCGGTTCTCGATATTTTGATGCGCTGCGAGAATATTTGTTTCTTGTTTGCATTGTGTTCCGATTCAACAGGATCCCCATTGGAGATACACCAAAAGTTATCTGGCATGCCTCTCTCATCCTTGATGATCATGTTGTGCAAGATGATGCAACATGACATGATTTTCTAGAGGACCCGTGGCTTCCATTGCTGACAGGGTCACGGATAATCACAAAGCGCTATTGAAGCACTCCAAAAGCTCTCTCAATGTCCTTTCTTTCCAAGTCTTGACGTGTTACAAAGCGGGATCTCTTGTTGCATACGAACATTGCGGCGAAGTCGAGGTTAATGCGGGTGGATGTCGGGGCTGAGGGGACGGTCTACAAGCATTAGATAGCTTGATTCTCCTTGAAGCCTTGCTCATGCGTTGCCAAGCAATCCGGCCATGGCTGAACTTCGTCTTTCGGAAGGTCATCGGCGTGGTGGCGATTCCGGTGCCCTTTAGCTCAAGCAGGCAGTCCATGCCATCGTGCTCCTCTGGGTATTTTGATTCCGATGAAACGAAGCTCCTTTTGAGCAGCTAAACCAAATGAAATTTCGGCTAGGTGTGGCTCAACTCCTTAGAAGTGAATCTTTTGAGGAGTTAAGCCCTTTTATGAGTTTGGCTAGAGATGCTCTGACTGTGGGGACGATGTTTGATAAGTATGTCCCGGCATGAAAAAATTACTACTATTTGCATAAATTCATATTTTTCTGTGTGATGAAACTTATGACCACTGTTAATTATAGTTTTGAGCATCTTTGAATCATAACTGATAACTGCCCAAAACATTTGACAGGAGGGGGGATTTGATATAGTGACCACCATTAAAGGAGCCGGATACTATCGCCGCTCTAGCCAGACGGACTTCATTGCGGATTATCTGCCGCCGACTCCCAGTGAGCTCAAAAAAATTCTTGATTCTTTCGGGTACCATTTCTCGTCGCTGACTTCTTTAGCTACCTATGTTTTTTTAAGACTATTATTGGTTACAATTAATTTCTGGAACTTTAGGATCTTAAATTTTGCCAACTTGGTGATGCTGTCAACACTGCCTGATGGGAAGATAGTGAGGGGACTTGCAGGCCTACCTGAGGAGGGTCCTGTTGTGCTTGTTGGATACCACATGCTCATGGCACTTGAATTGGTACCTCTGGTTGCAGGAGTGCTCAGTAGCACTGGAATCAACTTGCGAGGCTTAGGCCACCCCTTCTTGTTCAACAAGTATTCAGAGCAGCTCTTGCCAGAGTCGTCTCTCTTTGATGTTTGTCGGATCTTGGGTGCTGTGCCCGTTACAACATTCAATTTTTACAAGCTTCTTTCTGAGAAGCACTTTGTGTTGCTATACCCAGGAGGTGCACGTGAAGTTCTTCATAGGAAGGTATAAGAATTTAAAATATGCAGAACCATGTGGCAATTGGATCGGTTCCCATAGGACTCCATATCCAAATTAGTTGTCGTGGAAACAACCAGTAGTGAAAATGAAAAAAAAACACTACTTATCATGGAAAAGAGAGCATGAATCGAAGTGTGTATACTTGTCTGAGGTAAAGTGCTTTCCAGGGAGAGGAATACAAGTTGTTTTGGCCGGAGCAGCCTGAATTTGTGAGGATGGCGTCGAGGTTCGGAGCAAAAATAATACCATTTGGAGTCGTTGGAGAAGATGATATATGTGACGTAAGTGTCAGCATAGCTGCCAATCTGCATTGACAAAATATGTGATCATTCTTTGTTGTCATTCTCATTCATCTATATAATAGAAAAATGTTCTCCTCAATATAGTTTACAGAAGATGGTAGGGAACATAGGTTGTATAGTCTGTCTATGTTAAGAAGTATCAGCTTACCATTTCAGGTGCTGTTAGACTACAATGATCTTCTGAAGCTTCCATTTTATGACATCATGGACAAGAAGCTAAATAAAGATAGTGTGAAGCTCAGGTATGGTGCTCATATGCTTGAAATTTTAGTTCAGAAGCTGAGTACTATTCTATGTTTTGCACAAAAGAATTCACAGTTGTTGATTTACCTTGTGATTTTAAAGGGCTGATTGTACTGGAGAGATACAAAATCAGCCAATTCATCCGATGGTGGTTTTGCCAAAAGTACCAGGGAGGTTTTATTTCATCTTTGGGAAGCCTATTGAAACAAGAGGTACATATGTAAAGAACTTCACTAATAACCTCTGAATATTGGTTTGACAGCGCTACATGAAAAGCTACATCTCTCTATTCTTATTGAATAACTATCGGGTGGTCAGTGCATTTGTGCGGCAAGACTTTCTGCACAATATTTTTGAAAACAGATTTCCTGCATAATATTTATTATCTTTAGGTTTTTGCAGCCATTATTGTTCAGATGTATTTTTGTAAAATACTGTTCATATGTATATGCTCAAATAATATTAGAACGGATTAACTATGACAGAAAAATACGACAAACAAAATAATTATATTTTAAAATATTTCTATTTGTTATAATAGCCAAAGTTAGAAAAGTTTGTATTTTGCATTTTGTTTTCAATCGTGTTTTGCTCGTTTCATCAATAGGGAGGGAGATGGAGCTAACAGAAAAAGAGAACGCCCAACACATGTATTTGCATGTCAAATCTGAAGTGGAGAACTGCATCAAGTATCTGAAGGAGAAACGAGAAGAGGACCCCTACAGGAGCATACTACCCAGGCTTCTCTACCAGGCGGTTCATGGTCATAATGCAGAGATACCCACATTTGAATTGTGAACCCTGTGTTGTTCACTCCCAGAATATGTACTATAATTATATAGGATCTGTTCTTGTACCCTTGATTTTTACTATTTGTAAAACTGTTTTGCCTTACCAGAATTGTTCATTGATATTTGAGCAGTAACATGGAAATAAATCTTTAGAAAAGGAATTGAAATGGCAGCAAACAAAAATTTCCTTTGTAACAACAATAATTTCGCTGGTGGGGCGACTCCGGAGGCGCCCCAGCCGCCACCAAAAAAGCAGGCTAACATCGCTGGAATGCTTCATCTTTTGTGTTTCAAGTGGTGACTTGTTCTTTTGTTTGTAGCTCAATATTGCACAAAACTTGTTTCGAGGAGAAGACAAAACGACCAAGAAAGGCAAGGTTAAGAAAGGGAGAGCATTTGTGTTGCCCCATTGCTACGATGTGTTCAAGGACAAAGAGAAATGGGAGAACCGTGATGGCCTAGAGGTGCCAAAGAAAACCAAGACAACTATTGATGTGGTCTTAGATGATGATGATGAGGCATCAAGTGGTGGCGGCAAGAGGAGCCCTACACCGAACTCGGTTGCCTACTGCAAGCCAAAAATACCAAATAGAGGTAAACAAGCAAAAGAAGCATAGGCTTTCGGTGTGCCTCACATGCCTTCGCATGATGCCGTTGGAGATAGTGCGAACACCGTCCGAGTTTTCAATGACGATAGGGCGCTTGAAGATGAAGAAGAGGAGGAAGAAGATGGGGCATGATTGTTGATATTTCATTCATTTGTGTGAACTTATTTGTCATTAACTTGCTTGTGGTTAGGTGATTTTGAACTATGCCATGAATTTGAACTATGCTATGTTGCTCAAGTCATGATTTGCATATTTTTTATGTTTGAGATCATCTTGTTTCATATTGTCAAATTGGTATGTGTTATTTTATATTTGTCAAGCGCCGGCTGGGCGCGCGCTGGATTTTACCTCGCCTGGTGAAGCACTACAACGGCGCGCTAAATTTTGCAGTGCCTGGAAAAGCAACCATCCTCCCCGCGCGCTAAAACGCTATTTCCGCGCTGCAAATTTTTTTTAGCGTCCCACGCTACCGCGCGTCTGTTGGAGATGCTCTAAGAAACATGAGCTCCCAAGGTTCACATGAATGAATGAAACAAACTAAAAGACCATCACTTGTTGCAAGCTAGTATAATGTTTTGTTCCATGAGAATCCGAGAGACTAAAAAGGTCTTGAATTAATTTATTCCATCTCATGGATTCTGCATGAAGAAGCCAACACATACGTAGGCAAACAAAGTAATACAAGTAAGAAGAGAGATTACAAATAAATCAAGCAGCTGCTGCCTCCCTTCTCTTGAGGTTGACCATGATCCCGTTCCGTGTGTGCAGAACGATGGAGCTTCCAGGCATGACAGCATGACCTTCCACCAGCTGGACCTTGAAGTTGTATATGATAGAAGCAGCTATCATCTTCATGCTGCCTAGGGCAAGGTCCTTCCCCACGCAGCTTCTGGGCCCGGCGTTGAAGGCCGGGAACTTATATCCTGGCTGGTGCCGGAGGCGGCTGCTCTTGGATAACCACCGCTCCGGCCTGAATTCCGCACAGTCCTTGCCCCATATCCCTTCAAGCCTCCCCATGGCATAGAGCGAGAAGACGATCCTTGTGCCCTTGCTTAACCTGGTACCATTTGGAAGGACGTCGTCGTTGACGGCCTCCACCTCCTCGAATGGGGACGCCGGGAAGAGCCTGAACACATGCCGGTCAGAATTGAATAAGATGGGAATGGGATACATCGTCTTGTATGACTTAGCTTTTTGCTAGCGTGCTACTTTATGTGTGTGTTGTGGCTGTGTGCATCTTAGTTATGCAGAGGCCGGGTGTAGCTCACTATAATTGTATCCCTCGATGCTATATTTTGAGTGAATAAACCCACCCTTTTATCGAAAAATCTAGAGGAGGGGAAAACACCTGAGTGTCTCAAGGAATGCAGCTTGGAGGTAAACAGCCTGCCGGAGCATGTCACCGTCCAAGACGGACAGGCTTCCAGCGGGCATCGTCGTGCTCTGCAGCTGCAGCAGGGCCGTGATCTCCTCGATGATCCTCGCCTCGACATGCGGGTGGTTGCACATCATGTAGAAGAACCAGGTGAGTGTGACAGCAGTGAGGTCCTTGGCGGCGAAGATGAAGCCCAGCACCGTGTCACGCAGGAACTGGGTCTTGTGCTGCTCGCTCATGCTGGGATCCATGGGCCACTTGATGCACATGGACAGCACGTCTCCCTCTTCTCCCTGCCCCTGCAGGAGATGTGCCTTCCGTTTGGCGATCTCCTCGTAGATGTGCCGGTCAATCACCGCCCTTGCACCGGCCATCTTCTTCTCGCTCCCGACTTTGAGCGCCCTCAGGAGCTTCCACAAGCTCCGTGGCACCGTGTGCCTGAACATCACCGCCTCCTCCGCCGTCTTGGTGGCTTGGCCTAACGCAGGGATGGGGAGGGACATGGACAAACCGTCAAGGTCAGTCGCGAAAGCGCTGGTGTAGGTAACGTCAAGCAGGAACCTCATGAAGACGCCCTCCAGCTCGACCTCCGACCCGCGCCTAGCCATGCCCTCCAGGTAGGGCAGCAAGGTTGCGCCGGCCTTGGTGGTGATGGTCGACATGGAGAAGGTCCTATAGGCACGGGAGCCAAGGATGTGCATCGCCATATGCCGCTGGTACTCCCATGACTCGGAGTCGGACACGATGATCCCATTGCCGAGGAAGTCGAGCATCTCGGCGAACTCACCGCCTTTCGGGTAGTTGTTGAACTTGGCGCTCAAGCAGTGGTTGACCGTGGCTGGGTCGCAGCTGAGGAAGAAATCCATGTCGAGGAACCACGGGCCGGTGAACATCAAGTTGCACCCGGCCTCGTGGAGGGCATGTGCGAATTTGTCATGGATGTGGTGCCTATTCCTCACCAGGAAGGGGAGCATCCCAACCACAGGCCACTTCACTGGGATGCCGCTCTTTTGGCAGCGCAAGATGAGGCGCAAGAGGGATAGGCACAGGTAGGAGACGATGGCTAGCAAGACCTCAGGGTAGGACACGAGCAACTCCATGGCCATGCTTGCTTGCACGAATGAATGAACTATAGCTACTCTACACGAGATACGAGATGATGCAGCTAGCAACCGATTAAGCTTTCACTCCGCTCTCTTATCATGTCCTCTTTTTTATTAATATTGATAGGAGATGATTACACCACGGTCCTTGCACTCTCGGGCGTGTAACGGGATGGTCCTCGGACTCGCGGAATGCTTCACTACACTCCCCAAATATGCGAATACGCTCCATCTGACACCACGAGCAAGCCACCCACTCAGACTGTGCTTCGTGTAACACGGATAAGAGTTTATATAATTTCTCAAATCACTCGCCTTCAGCAGCACCATAATTGGTAATTGGCCGGTTAGGAGCACAGCGTACCTCCTTTTGTATCTTCATTCAAGCGATTTTCCTGATGCATAATCTACCGGTTTTAATATTGTTTTATGATACAAAGTTTGTGTTTATATTTTTTTTCATGAAAAATTATTTTTACATATAAACAAAAATATTAATGCCTATTTTAAAAATGTATTGTATTTTCATTATCTTGTACCTTGACGAGGTAAACAAGAATGTTTTTCTAAAATTTATGTGGATTTAAAAAGAAGAAATGTAACGAAAAATTTATACATCTTCATTCACGGCAACAAGCACACGCATAGCTATTATGCCTCCTCATTATATTTTTAAAATAAATTTATTAATTAGAGCCGTGTATTTTGAATAATGTTCTGTCTGGTTATAGAAGATGGTTATTGCCCAATTATATGCCCAACTACCTTTTTCCAAGTTTATATTAATTTTTTATTTTTAGCTTTTCCCATTGAAAAATAAATGTAAGAAAAATTTACTCTAACTACTAATACACCATTCTTGTGTATTTAAAATCTTCGTTGTATGTTCATTGTTGAGTAACTTCAAGAGGTAAACATGAACTTAAAAAAAGTTACGTGGATTTTAAAATAATGTATCTTCATTCAGGGGCACAAGCATGCAAAATTATTGTATATATTCACTATATTTTGTTTAAAATGAACAATCATAAAATAATTGAAGCATTTTCCGAAAACATTTTGAACATTTTTCCAAATGCACAAGCACTTTATTTGCGTTTCATGGGAAATTTTGTTTCTCTTATTTTTTTTTTCAAATGCGAAATATAAAAATAAAAATGAAACCTGAAAAAAAGATAAAAAGAAAATCACTACGAAACGAACCTCAGGATAGTTGCCTGGAGAGGTACGTAAATGCTATATATACGCTTCTTGTCACAAATGTCAACAAAGCGGAAGTAGAGCTTACGGTTATGATATGTGCGGTTTGCAGAAATCAACCGGACTTCAACCAGAGGTCTCAAGTACGAATTTCCATCTCATACTTTATTTTTCTATTCTTTCTCTCTAGCATACTGACATGTGGGTCCCACATTTCCATGAGTTAGAGGACAGTCGTAGTACACGCCAGAGAGTATAAGGATCGTAAGTGTAATTATCTCAGTAGATAGAATGCCGTTGTACTCTCCCACGTTCTCACTGCTTTCTCTCATAAACTGTATATATGTAAGCCCGATGCATGAATACAAGCAGTGTGAGTGTTGCATAACTCAACTCACAAGGTCTCCGGGATTAGAATCAGATCGTTTTTCTTCTCGTGTCTTGGCGGCTCGAACCCTGGCCGATGCCAGGAGGCCAATCTTCTAGCGCCGTCCTCTGGCGGCCCCCCTCCGCCGGCGACCTCGGTCGTCGGTGGTGAGGAGGGTCGCCGGATCCACGCGCGTGGATCGTTTTTACTCTCTTGTAGTCTAGGGTTTTAGGCTGTTCATCATATTGGCTTCAGCGGTGACGATAACAGCACTGAATAAAGATTCTTCAGATCTATTCCTGACGAGGCCATCAGTCCTATGGTTGGGGATGAATTTGGAAACCAGTCTTTTCAAGCAAGGATGTCGTGGCGGCGGTGGCATCCTCATGGCAGACCTGTGTCCTCGGGCTCCGCCGTTGCGACGACGTTTACTCCTGCGTCAGCATTTGGAAGACGGAACGTCTGCTGGGTTCGTGGTTTGTGGATGGCAGGTATGGTTTCCTCCTTCGGCGTCTTAGTCGTGGTGGGTGTCAAATCTGGAGTTTGATGGCGTGTCCGGGGTGTTGCCCCGATCTGATTCGTTCAACGGTAAGGGCTTCACTTTTGATGAGCCACCTTGGAGGTCCGCAAAGCTGCATATCAGTGATGGAGCCGCATCGAGCTTGGGTGAGGAGTTGATCCGTCATTCTTTTCTTCGGTGGCTGCTATATATGGTGGTGTCGGAGGCAGGTGACGGGCGTTGGTGTCAAGCTCGGAGATGTTGTACTATCTTTTCAATTTTGTCATGTCAATTCTTACGTGACTTGTACTTTGCTTTTTATAATATGAATAAGACACGTATTACCATTGAAGAAAAAGAGCAGAGATGCACACAAGTTCGAATCTTCATCTCAGACTTTATCTCTAGCGTACTGACATGTGGGTCCCACATTTGTACTATTTGCTTGCAATACATGGGCTGGGCTGTTGGGAACAGCGTGAGATGTAGGCCATATTGCAGCATATTGTCATATTTGAGAAGCATTCCACGAGTTTGAGGATCATCGTGTTACATGCCGAAGAGTATGAGGACCGTAAGTCGGAAATCCGTTGGTGCTTCTGGGACCGCGCGCTCCTGCCACCGGAAAAAATGTTTCAAAGTGTGAAAAAATTCCAAACAAAAATTCGATGCATACATTTTGACATTATTTGTGTGCATGTCAAGTTTCGGATAAAACCGACATTTTTTGTGGCTTGTGTAAAAAGACAAAAAAAAAATCTTGTGAAAAGCACTTTTTACCATCGGATTTTGCCTTTTTTACATGCGACACATAACTTGTCGGTTTTTTGCGAAACGACTTTGTAAGCATGTACAATAATGAGATGTACACGTCAAAATTTTGGTTGGAATTTTTTAACATTTTAAAATATGTTTAAAACATATTTTAAAATTCAGGAGCGGACGCTCCCATGTGTCAAAACACTACTCTCGTAAGTAAGTGTAATTATCTCGATAGATAGAAACCAGAAATGCACATGATGTGTTTTCCATTTTGAGGTTGTACTAGATGCACATGATGATGTAGCGTTGGTGCCCACATGGACAGGATGAGGTGATGTACAGTCTCATAATTACGTCCAACCGTATACAGTCTCCTTACTACTAAGAGCATCTCCGGCCGTTGGCCCCCCAGACGGCGATTTTACGCGCCCCCTGGAGCCAGCTGGCGCTAAAATCGGCGTGGGGACGAGCGGCCAGGGTCGCCCCCAGACGTGTTTTTTTATTTTAAAAAATTTGAATTCAGCAAAGTTCGGCTAAAATTCAGCAAATTTGATATTCATATTAAACATGTTCGGTGTTTTACATAAATTATTAAAAAAAAGTAATCTAAGGGGCGAAGAAGCCGATCAGCGCGGCGAAGTCGCCGACGTCGCCGCCGTCCTCATCGTCGTCGTCGGCCTTCTCCTTCTTGATGGCGCGGCCGCCCCTGCTGGACCCCTCCCCGGCATCTCCATGGCGGACAGGCGGTGGCGGCGCGTCGTCGTCGTCGTCGAGGACAACGATGCCTCCCTCGTCCCGGCCACGGCGACGAGCTTCGAACCGCGCGAGGGCGGCGCACTGGTGCTCCCTCTCTGTCTGCAGCCAGTCGTCGCGCACCCACTTGAGGGCCGCTTCGTCGTCGAGCGCCTCCTCCTTGACGCCGCTGGTGAGCCCGGGCTCCGTCTTCACAACGGGGAGCCCTGGCTCCGTCTTCACGACGGGGAGGCGTGGCTCCGTCTTCGGCTTGACGAGTCGGGGAGGAGCCGAGGACGAGGCGCGGCCCCCGCCTTCGTTGATGACGATGCCGGCCGAGCTGGTGCGCCGGCCGAGTGGGGTCTCCGCTGCGGGCTCGGCCTTGACGCCGAACACCGCCGGAGAGCCGGAGGAGTGGGAAGAGGAGTGGGAGGAGGAACGGGACGAGGACGACAAGCCGGAGACAAACCTCCTTGGCATCCATTGCCCGGCTTCGTGGCGGGGCACCGGAGCGACGGCCGGTCCTCGAGGGTATGTGAGCGGCGGGTTGTTGCCGCCCTCGAGGTGCGCGAGAACCTCGCAGAGCGTCCGGCCGGGGACGGACCACCACAGGCGTCGCCCTTCGCTGTTCCACCGGCCGCCCGCCACCACCGGTCCCCCGTTGGTGAAGGCGAGGCGTTGCTCCTGACGGCGCTGGAAGTACGCCGCCCACGCCTCGTGGTTGTCGGCGGCGTACTGCAGGGAGGCGCGCTGCTCCTCGGTCAGCGACGACTGAATGCGGTCGACCTCGCCGGCGAAGTAATCGGGGCGCGCGACGACGTCCGGCAGGGGGGGGGGATGGGGACGCCTCCGGCGCTGAGCCTACATCCTGTCGGCGCAGCGCGCATATCTGGAGGCGCCGGAATGTTCGCCTCGAAAAGCAGGTGCGCCTCCCACGTTTGCAGCGAGCGGCGGCCGAAGCCGTTGGCCGCCGCTCCGTCGCCGGGGAACCGCTCGCACATTGTTGTGGATGGGGCTGGGAGAGAGGAGAGGTTCGTCCGCGGCGGAGAGAGAGACTGAGAGGTTTGTCGGCGGCGGAGAGAAAGACCGAGAGCACGGCGTTTGTGGCCAACGGCAGGGGGAGGGGGGCGACGCTTTTTATAGCCGCCGGGGAGGCGTGTGTACGTGGGGCGGGAAGTCAAGCGGCGCCGCGCTGCCCGTGAAGAGTCGCCCCGTGAGGAATCAATGGAAGGCTGACCGGCAGCAGCCTTGATATTGATTCCCCGCGGGAAACCGAGGCGTTCGCAGGACGACGAGGCGAGTGTCGCTGACTCGGCGGGCCCGGGCTCTTTCGCGCCAAAACCATTTCACCCGGCGCCCCCGAGCACCCCCAGCGCGCCGGGTTCGGCCTGGGTCCGCCGGCGCCGAATTTGGCCCGAGCAGGCGAAAATTAGGCTTCTGGAGATGCGGCTGGGTCGATTTTTGTGCGCCGGCGCGAAAAAATCGCCTAGAAAGAGCGTGTTAGGAGCTCGGCTGGAGATGCTCTAATGTCTTCTTCCTCAGCGCGTCAGAATAATGTTGGAGAGCACTTTATTTTCCTGTCACCACACAGAGAGCAGAGCACTTTATTACCCTGTCTGCTCTGGGGCCCCGCACATGTGACATGCCCTTGCTACGGACAAAACAAATTTCACTCCCGATTAGATGCCCCTGCGCCGATCGGATTTTTACTGTGTCTCTTACACTTTTTTTTTAATAAAAAATCATAATGGTTAGCGTCCAAGAGCACGCACATCCTTTTAAACATACTCCCTCCGTTTCAAAATACTTGACTTCTATTTATCAAAAATGGATGTATCTATATACTAAAACATATCTAGATACATCTATATTTTGACAAATGGAAGGCATGTATTATGAAACGGAGGGAGTAGTTAGGATGCACGACAAAGTTAAAAGAGGGACACAGTGGCAACAGTAAAGTGGTCATGTGAGACCGAAACTATGCATATGTAAAAGGTGAGGGTTTGCCTGATTGAAAGATTACGTTGTTATCCATGTTGAGTAAAAAATCTCACTCGCCACTCGCTTCAACGGTTCAACCACATACAAACCGCCGTGAACAACATTCGATACTTTGTTCGGTGTAGCATAGTGTTTGAAATATATCCTAGATACAATAATAAAAGTATTTTTTTTCTAACTTCATGATTAATATTTATATTCTGTGCTATAACTGTTATGGTTCTCAACTCTGCAAAAACCAAGAGGCTCAGAGGAAACCTCATGTGCACATGTAGAATTATAAATGGTAAAGTAGAATCCTAGTATTGCCTCTAATACGTACAGGTTCAAGTGTTACATGATGGCTCTGTTGTTTTTCTGATCATGGGCATAGTTAAGTGTAACGATGTTGGCGACAACTTTGAAGGCACGATGTTAAAAGACACTCGAGTTGAATTGAATCAATTGATTGTTATACTATGAGATCATTTTCTTTACAGAAAGATACAATACAATTGGTGCAACATTGCAAGTACCATACCTTGAACTTGGATCTGGGAAGCCATTCACCCCTTTTCCACCACTAGGCTATGCCTTAGTCTGCACTATGAGAACATTTCACCACTGGTTGATAGTCAATAACACAAAAAAAAGTTAACATATGCGTAGTTTCTTACACCATGAGAGTATCAAGTGTCTTCATACCAGATAATGTACTTTGGGGTTGTTCTAATGTCAACCGTAACAAGTTGGTCATAACGGCAACTTACATATACATCCGAAAAGTATGACAAGGTACTTGATAGCTCGAGATTGAGATTTTCTCCTCCGAAGATGGTGAGACATTCTTAGGGCCTTGTTGGTGTGATGGTAGCCATCATTGTCTGGCCATACACATCGTAACTTTCTCACAGGGATACCGGACACAGGAACAAGAAAAGGAACAAACTGATAACGAGGAAATTGGCATAGTGATCATGTGTTGATTCATGAGGATGCCGATATATCTCACCTCTAGTTTCGTAAAGTACCGCAAGCAAAAGGAAGAACACATGGCAACTATATGTTTACTCGAATATCATTCGTGTGGGTCTGGTGTCAATATGGATGCCCACGGTCCCGCTATTGATGGTTGATCGAAAGGAGTTTTTGGTCATGTCTGTATTTTGTCGAACCTGCAGGGGTCAGACACTTAACGTCTAGTTGTTTGTTAGAATGAAAGCGTTTTGCATAGTTTCAAAAGTGTTTCAGATGTTCCCTAAAATGTTTTGGGAGGTCCCGAGAGGGTCCTGGAAACTTCTGGTAGAGTCTAGAAGGTTACGAAAGTTTCCGGATAAATCCAGAGAGTCCCTTGTCCGAGGACATCTTGGCTGGGCCAAGGGGTAAGGGACACGAGGCCCAGGCCGGTGCACAAAGGGGCTGCTTGGATGGAAGGGCTAGACGCCAGGGTCTCTAGCGTTTACCACTGGCCTAGATGCCAGAACCCATGGCATTTATGGAAATGCCAGGATTCATACCGTTTGGTGTTGGAGTTCGAAGAGGACTCTTCCCCCTTATCCAAACTGACTTTGGGGAGGCCCCCTCCCGAAGTTGTGACCTAAGGCTTCAACCTATAAATACAAGGGCAGGGGCAACCCCTAGAACACACCAAAATCCTTGGAGGTTACCTCGTTGCTACCCTGCGCCCAATTTCTCTCTCATGTCTAGTTGATCTAGATGTCAACAATGCTAGGCTACTACTCCCTCTAGTTTTGTAAGTGGTTCTAAGTTCTGGACAACAATGCTCTGTTGAACCACTACTTTGGTACATGTTCCACCCGTAGAGAGGTCGTGCTTTCGTTCTTTATTCGAGGGAGAAAATTCTCATGGGTGGGAGGTTGTAAATCCTAGCTGTGGGAATCTGCATCAACAGATCTTCACCAACTCTTCTTCCACTACTACCCCGAGTTGGTAACGATCTGATCTAAACCCTATGCATCTTCACAGTGATCCTAGGAACTTCATCCGTAGGCCAACCTTTTTGTTTTCTAGTACGGTTCCCAACAGTGTTTTCAGAGCAATCTATGAGTGGATGCAGGTTACAATCTAGAACAGATGTATTGTGTGCGTCTTGCACCTAATATTTTTCGTAGTAGATTAGACATCTTGCTAAAATATTGAGTAGTAAATGAGTTCTAAAATTTGTGTGAATAGTTTTCTAATCTTGGTGACATTGTGCAAACTTCCTTACAAAGTTTTGGAAATATGTAGTCCATCTATGTTGCTCTTAGTATGCTAGTTGACCAGATCAAAGAAATGCTTCAGTTCTTTGGGTTTCACATTATTCAAGAAAGATGAAATTCTACAAAACTAGGGGCACGAATATTTGATCTAGATGGGAGTCATGCATATTGATGAAGTTTAGTATGGGGATAAAGATTTTAAAGTAAGTCTCTAACTGCATACACATCGGAAAGTTAATCTAGTGACATGAATAATCCCATTAATGATCAACGTTGGTAGCTAGTGATTATTTGGAAACCCTAGAAGCCACGTAATTTTTTTTCATAAACCGATTAGAGGCATCTAACTTGATTTTGCAGGTTACATGTGATGTGGTATAGCCTTCGTCATATTGATGAGATTTTGTATTAGATGTCTATATCTTGTAATGTTTTAAGTGACGTGTGTGTCACAGTATGACAGGATGACTGAAGCCATATGATTGTCACTTTAATGACCTACGTTTTAACTTTGATGTAATGCAATTTTATTTAGTACCTATAGAGATGAAAGTGATAAAATAGAGATTACATACAGTGGTGGAATGCTTGCGAAGTTGTAGATGAAGACAGAGAAGAAAAGTTGAAGAAACTGCGGCCATGACAGTGACTTTTGAAATTGGTAACACAACAACATTTTCAAGGTGCCACAACAAGCAGTTTTTACAGAAATCTTTTTTTTGTTAAAACTATTGTCACAGGGCCAATAGCTCCTGTGCGACACATTTGAGGTGAATTGGCAAGAGTGCGACGTTGTTCGAGCGAATGGCTATGGTGCGACAATTTTGAGCAGGTAAATAGCCCACGCATGACATGGCTGTTAAACTCAACTGATGCCCTCGTTAGCTATTGGGGGCTGGACCCACCACTTATCCACGTAAGCGCGGGACCCACCACTTGTCTATTCGCGGAACCCACCTCCTCGTAGCTAGAAGAGACGAGCGCCCGTGCCCGTCCGCCCGCCGCCGCCCATTCATCCCCTTCCCCAATCTTTCTCTTCTCCGGCGACCTAGCGCAAATGTCTACCTCCTCCGCCACGCACTCAAATGTTGGAAATATGCCCTAGAGGCAATAATAAAATGGTTATTATTATATTTCCTTGTTCATGATAATTGTCTATTGTTCATGCTATAATTGTGTTATCCGGAAATCGTAATACATGTGTGAATACATAGACCACAACATGTCCCTAGTGAGCCTCTAGTTGACTAGCTCGTTGATCAACAGATAGTCATGGTTTCCTGACTATGGACATTGGATGTCATTGATAATGGGATCACATCATTAGGAGAATGATGTGATGGACAAGACCCAATCCTAAGCATAGCACAAAGATCGTGTAGTTCGTTTGCTAGAGCTTTTCTAATGTCAAGTATCATTTCCTTAGACCATGAGATCGTGTAACTCCCGGATGCCGTAGGAGTGCTTTGGGTGTACCAAACGTCACAACGTAACTGGGTGACTATAAAGGTACACTACAAGTATCTCTGAAAGTGTCTGTTGGGTTGACACGGATCGAGACTGGGATTTGTCACTCCGTATGACGGAGAGGTATCTCTGGGCCCACTCGGTAATGCATCATCATAATGAGCTCAAAGTGACCAAGTGGTTGGTCACGGGATCATGCATTACGGTACGAGTAAAGTGACTTGCCGGTAACGAGATTGAACGAGGTATCGGGATACCGACGATCGAATCTCGGGCAAGTAACGTACCGATTGACAAAGGGAATTGTATACGGGATTGATTGAATCCTCGACATCCTTGTTCATCCGATGAGATCATCGTGGAACATGTGGGAGCCAACATGGGTATCCAGATCCCGCTGTTGGTTATTGACCGGAGAGTCGTCTCGGTCATGTCTGCATGTCTCCCGAACCCGTAGGGTCTACACACTTAAGGTTCGGTGACGCTAGGGTTGTAGAGATATTAGTATGCGGAAACCCGAAAGTTGTTCAGAGTCCCGGATGAGATCCCGGACGTCACGAGGAGTTCCGGAATGGTCCGGAGGTGAAGAATTATATATAGGAAGTCCAGTTTCGGCCACCGGGAAAGTTTTGGGGGTTATCGGTATTGTACCGGGACCACCGGAAGGGTCCCGGGGGTCCACCGGGTGGGGCCACCTATCCCGGAGGGCCCCATGGGCTGAAGTGGGAGGGGAACCAGTCCCTAGTGGGCTGGGGCGCCCCCCTTGGGCCTCCCCCTGCGCCTAGGGTTGGAAACCCTAGGGGTGGGGGCGCCCCACTTGGCTTGGGGGGCAAGCCACCCCCCTTGGCCGCCGCCCCCCCTCAGATGGGATCTCCAGGGGGCCGGCGCCCCCCCAGGACCCCTATATATAGTGGGGGGGAGGGAGGGCAGCAGTACCCTAGCCCCTGGCGCCTCCCTCTCCCTCCCGTGACACCTCTCCCTCCCGCTTGCGCTTGGCGAAGCCCTGCCGGGATCCCCGCTACTTCCACCACCACGCCGTCGTGCTGTTGGATCTCCATCAACCTCTCCTTCCCCCTTGCTGGATCAACAAGGAGGAGACGTCGCTGCTCCGTACGTGTGTTGAACGCGGAGGTGCCGTCCGTTCGGCGCTCGGTCATCGGTGATTTGGATCACGACGAGTACGACTCCATCAACCCCGTTCACTTGAACGCTTCCGCTCGCGATCTACAAGGGTATGTAGATGCACTCCTTCCTTCTCGTTGCTAGTAAACTCCATAGATGGATCCTGGTGATGCGTAGAAAATTTTAAATTTCTGCAACGATCCCCAACAGTGGTATCAGAGTTAGGTCTATGTGTAGTTTCTATGCACGAGTAGAACACAAACTTGTTGTGGGCGTAGATGTTGTCGATTTTCTTGCCACTACTAGTCTTATCTTGTTTCGGCGGCATCGTGGGATGAAGCGGCCCGAACCGACCTTACACGTACGCTTACGTGAGACAGGTTCCACCGACTGACATGCACTAGTTGCATAAGGTGGCTAGCGGGTGTCTGTCTCTCCCACTTTAGTCGAATCGGATTCGATGAAAAGGGTCCTTATGAAGGGTAAATAGAAGTCGGCATATCACGTTGTGGTTTTACGTAGGTAAGAAACGTTCTTGCTAGAAACCTATAGAAGCCACGTAAAAACATGCAACAACAATTAGAGGACGTCTAACTTGTTTTTGCAGCATATGCCTTGTGACGTGATATGGCCAAAAGGATGTGATGAATGAAATATATGTGATGTATGAGATTGATCATGTTCTTGTAATAGGAATCACGACTTGCATGTCGATGAGTATGACAACCGGCAGGAGCCATAGGAGTTGTCTTTATTTTTTGTATGACCTGCGTGTCATTGAATAACGCCATGTAAATTACTTTACTTTATTGCTAAACACGTTAGCCATAGAAGTAGAAGTAATCGTTGGCGTGACAACTTCATGAAGACACGATGATGGAGATCATGATGATGGAGATCATGGTGTCATGCCGGTGACGACGATGATCATGGTGCCCCGAAGATGGTGATCAAAAGGAGCAAAATGATATTGGCCATATCATGTCACTATTTGATTGCATGTGATGTTTATCATGTTTTACATCTTATTTGCTTAGAACGACGGTAGCTTAAATAAGATGATCCCTCGCAATAATTTCAAGAAAGTGTTCCCCCTAACTATGCACCGTTGCGAAGGTTCGTTGTTTCGAAGCACCACGTGATGATCGGGTGTGATAGCTTCTAACGTTCGAATACAATGGGTGTAAGCCAGATTTACACACGCAATACACTTAGGTTGACTTGACGAGCCTAGCATGTACAGACATGGCCTCGGAACACGGAAGACCGAAAGGTCGAGCATGAGTCGTATAGAAGATACGATCAACATGAAGATGTTCACCGATGTTGACTAGTCCGTCTCACGTGATGATCGGACACGGCCTAGTTGACTCGGATCATGTTTCACTTAGATGACTAGAGGGATGTCTATCTGAGTGGGATTTCATTGAATAATTTGATTAGATGAACTTAATTATCATGAACTTAGTCTAAAATCTTTACAATATGTCTTGTAGATCAAATGGCCCACGCTAATGTTGCCCTCAACTTCAACGCGTTCCTAGAGAAAACCAAGCTGAAAGATGATGGCAGCAACTATACGGACTGGGTCCGGAACCTGAGGATCATCCTCATAGCTGCCAAGAAAGATTATGTCCTAGAAGCACCGCTAGGTGACACACCCATCCCAGAGAACCAAGACGTTATGAACGCTTGGCAGCAGCGTGCTGATGATTACTCCCTCGTTCAGTGCGGCATGCTTTACAGCTTAGAACCGGGGCTCCAAAAGCGTTTTGAGCAACACGGAGCATATGAGATGTTCGAAGAGCTGAAAATGGTTTTCCAAGCTCATGCCCGGGTCGAGAGATATGAAGTCTCCGACAAGTTCTTCAGTTGTAAGATGCAGGAAAATAGTTCTGTCAGTGAGCACATACTCAAAATGTCTGGGTTACACAACCGCTTGACTCAGCTGGGAGTTAATATCCCGGATGACGCGGTCATTGACAGAATCCTTCAGTCGCTTCCACCGAGCTACAAGAGCTTTGTGATGAACTTCAATATGCAGGGGATGGAAAAGACCATTCCTGAGGTATATTCAATGCTGAAATCAGCGGAGGTGGAGATCAAAAAGGAACATCAAGTGTTGATGGTGAATAAAACCACTAAGTTCAAGAAAGGCAAGGGTAAGAAGAACTTCAAGAAGGACGGCAAGGGAGTTGCCGCGCCCGGTAAGCTAGTTGCCGGGAAGAAGCCAAAGAATGGACCCAAGCCTGAGACTGAGTGCTTTTATTGCAAGGGAAGTGGTCACTGGAAGCGGAACTGCCCCAAGTACTTAGTGGACAAGAAGGCCGGCAACACCAAAGGTATATGTGATATACATGTTATTGATGTGTACCTTACCAGCACTCGTAGTAGCTCCTGGGTATTTGATACCGGTGTGGTTGCTCATATTTGTAACTCTAAGCAGGAGCTGCGGAATAAACGGAGACTGGCAAAGGACGAGGTGACGATGCGCGTCGGGAATGGTTCCAAGGTCGATGTGATCGCCGTCGGCACGCTACCTCTACATTTACCTACGGGATTAGTTTTAAACCTCAATAGTTGTTATTTAGTGCCAGCTTTGAGCATGAACATTGTATCAGGATCTCGTTTAATTCGAGATGGCTACTCATTTAAATCCGAGAATAATGGTTGTTCTATTTATATGAGAGATATGTTTTATGGTCATGCCCCGCTGGTTAATGGTTTATTCTTAATGAATCTCGAACGTAGTGTTACACATATTCATAGTGTGAGTACAAAAAGATGTAAGGTTGATAATGATAGTCCCGCATACTTGTGGCACTGCCGTCTTGGTCACATTGGTGTCAAGTGCATGAAGAAGCTCCATGTTGATGGACTTTTAGAGTCTCTTGATTACGAATCATTTGACACGTGCGAACCATGCCTCATGGGTAAGATGACCAAGACTCCGTTCTCCGGAACAATGGAGCGAGCAACCAACTTGTTGGAAATCATACATACTGATGTGTGCGGTCCAATGAGTGTTGAGGCTCGCGGTGGCTATCGTTATGTTCTCACTCTCACTGATGACTTAAGTAGATATGGGTATGTCTACCTAATGAAACACAAGTCTGAGACCTTTGAAAAGTTCAAGGAATTTCAGAGTGAGGTTGAGAATCAACGTGACAGGAAAATAAAGTTCTTACGATCAGATCATGGAGGAGAATATTTGAGTCACGAATTTGGCACACACTTAAGGACATGTGGAATAGTTTCACAACTCACGCCGCCTGGAACACCTCAACGAAATGGTGTGTCCGAACGTCGTAATCGCACTTTATTGGATATGGTGCGATCTATGATGTCTCTTACCAATCTACCGCTCTCATTTTGGGGCTATGCTTTAGAGACTGCCGCATTCACTTTAAATAGGGCTCCGTCGAAATCCGTTGAGACGACACCGTATGAATTATGGTTTGGGAAGAAACCTAAGCTGTCGTTTCTAAAAGTTTGGGGATGCGATGCTTATGTCAAGAAACTTCAACCTGAAAAGCTCAAACCCAAGTCGGAGAAATGCGTCTTCATAGGATACCCCAAGGAAACCATTGGGTATACCTTCTACCTCAGATCCGAAGGCAAGATCTTTGTTGCCAAGAACGGGTCCTTTCTGGAGAAAGAGTTTCTCTCGAAGGAAGTAAGTGGGAGGAAAGTGGAACTTGATGAGGTGATAATCACCCCTTCCGAACCGGAAAGTAGCGCAGCGCGGGAATATGTTCCTGTGGTGCCTACACCGACTGGGGAGGAAGTTAATGATGATGATCATGAAGCTTCGGATCAAGTTACTGCTGAACTTCGTTGGTCCACAAGGACACGTTCCGCACCAGAGTGGTACGGCAACCCTGTCCTGGAAATCATGTTGTTAGACAACGGTGAACCTTCGAACTATGAAGAAGCGATGGCGGGCCCGGATTCCAACAACTGGCTTGAAGCCATGCAATCCGAGATAGGATCCATGTATGAAAACGAAGTATGGACTTTTACTGACTTGCCCGATGATCGGCGAGCCATAGAAAATAAATGGATCTTTAAGAAGAAGACAGACGCGGATGGTAATGTGACCATCTATAAGGCTCGACTTGTCGCTAAGGGTTATCAACAAGTTCAAGGGGTTGACTACGATGAGACTTTCTCACCCGTAGCGAAGCTGAAGTCCGTCCGAATCATGTTAGCAATTGCCGCATTCTATGATTATGAGATATGGCAAATGGACGTCAAAACGGCATTCCTTAACGGCTTTCTTAAGGAAGAATTGTATATGATGCAGCCGAAAGGTTTTGTCGATCCTAAGAATGCTAACAAGGTATGCAAGCTCCAGCGCTCCATCTATGGGCTGGTGCAAGCATCTTGGAGTTGGAACATTCGATTTGATGAGATGATCAAAGCGTTTGGGTTTACACAGACTTATGGAGAAGCCTGTGTTTACAAGAAAGTGAGTGGGAGCTCTGTAGCATTTCTCTTATTATATGTGGATGACATACTATTGATGGGAAATGATATAGAGTTCTTGGAAAGTATAAAGGCCTATTTGAGTAAGTGTTTTTCAATGAAGGACCTTGGAGAAGCTGCTTATATATTAGGCATCAAGATCTATAGAGATAGATCAAGACGCCTCATTGGTCTTTCACAGAGTATGTACCTTGACAAGATATTGAAGAAGTTCAATATGGATCAGTCCAAGAAGGGGTTCTTGCCTGTATTGCAGGGTGTGCAATTGAGCACGGCTCAATGCCCGACCACGACAGAAGATAGAGAAAAGATGAGTGTCATCCCCTATGCCTCGGCAATAGGGTCTATTATGTACGCCATGCTGTGTACCAGACCTGATGTAAACCTTGCCGTAAGTTTGGTAGGAAGGTACCAAAGTAATCCCGGCATGGAACACTGGACAGCGGTCAAGAATATCCTAAAGTACCTGAAAAGGACTAAGGATATGTTTCTCGTATATGGAGGTGACGAAGAGCTCGTCGTAAAGGGTTACATCGACGCTAGCTTCGACACAGATCTGGATGACTCTAAGTCACAAACCGGATACGTGTATATTTTGAATGGAGGGGCAGTAAGCTGGTGCAGTTGCAAGCAAAGCGTCATGGCAGGATCTACATGTGAAGCGGAGTACATGGCGGCCTCAGAGGCAGCACAAGAAGCAATCTGGATGAAGGAGTTCATTACCGACCTAGGGGTGATTCCCAATGCGTCGGGCCCGATGACTCTCTTCTGTGACAACACTGGAGCTATTGCCCTTGCCAAGGAGCCTAGGTTTCACAGGAAGACCAAACATATCAAGCGTCGCTTCAACTCCATTCGTGAAAGTGTTCAAAATGGAGACATAGATATTTGTAAAGTACATACGGACCTGAATGTAGCAGATCCGTTGACTAAACCTCTCCCTAGAGCAAAACATGATCAACACCAGAACTCTATGGGTGTTCGATTCATCACAATGTAACTAGATTATTGACTCTAGTGCAAGTGGGAGACTGTTGGAAATATGCCCTAGAGGCAATAATAAAATGGTTATTATTATATTTCCTTGTTCATGATAATTGTCTATTGTTCATGCTATAATTGTGTTATCCGGAAATCGTAATACATGTGTGAATACATAGACCACAACATGTCCCTAGTGAGCCTCTAGTTGACTAGCTCGTTGATCAACAGATAGTCATGGTTTCCTGACTATGTACATTGGATGTCATTGATAACGGGATCACATCATTAGGAGAATGATGTGATGGACAAGACCCAATCCTAAGCATAGCACAAAGATCGTGTAGTTCGTTTGCTAGAGCTTTTCCAATGTCAAGTATCATTTCCTTAGACCATGAGATCGTGTAACTCCCGGATGCCGTAGGAGTGCTTTGGGTGTACCAAACGTCACAACGTAACTGGGTGACTATAAAGGTACACTACAGGTATCTCTGAAAGTGTCTGTTGGGTTGACACGGATCGAGACTGGGATTTGTCACTCCGTATGACGGAGAGGTATCTCTGGGCCCACTCGGTAATGCATCATCATAATGAGCTCAAAGTGACCAAGTGGTTGGTCACGGGATCATGCATTACGGTACGAGTAAAGTGACTTGCCGGTAACGAGATTGAACGAGGTATTGGGATACCGACGATCGAATCTCGGGCAAGTAACGTACCGATTGACAAAGGGAATTGTATACGGGATTGATTGAATCCTCGACATCGTGGTTCATCCGATGAGATCATCGTGGAACATGTGGGAGCCAACATGGGTATCCAGATCCCGCTGTTGGTTATTGACCGGAGAGTCGTCTCGGTCATGTCTGCATGTCTCCCGAACCCGTATGGTCTACACACTTAAGGTTCGGTGACGCTAGGGTTGTAGAGATATTAGTATGCGGAAACCCGAAAGTTGTTCAGAGTCCCGGATGAGATCCCGGACGTCACGGGGAGTTCCGGAATGGTCCGGAGGTGAAGAATTATATATAGGAAGTCCAGTTTCGGCCACCGGGAAAGTTTTGGGGGTTATCGGTATTGTACCGGGACCACCGGAAGGGTCCCGGGGGTCCACCGGGTGGGGCCACCTATCCCGGAGGGCCCCATGGGCTGAAGTGGGAGGGGAACCAGCCCCTAGTGGGCTGGGGCGCCCCCCTTGGGCCTCCCCCTGCGGCTAGGGTTGGAAACCCTAGGGGTGGTGGGCGCCCTACTTGGCTTGGGGGGCAAGCCACCCCCCTTGGCCGCCCTCCCCCTCAGATGGGATCTCCAGGGGGCCGGCGCCCCCTGGAGCCCTATATATAGTGGGGGGGAGGGAGGGCACCAGTACCCTAGCCCCTGGCGCCTCCCTCTCCCTCTCATGACACCTCTCCCTCCCGCTTGCGCTTGGCGAAGCCCTGCCGGGATCCCCGCTACTTCCACCACCACGCCGTCGTGCTGCTGGATCTCCATCAACCTCTCCTTCCCCCTTGCTGGATCAAGAAGGAGGAGGCATCGCTGCTCCGTACGTGTGTTGAACGCGGAGGTGCCGTCCGTTCGGCGCTCGGTCATCGGTGATTTGGATCACGACGAGTACGACTCCATCAACCCCGTTCACTTGAACGCTTCCGCTCGCGATCTACAAGGGTATGTAGATGCACTCCTTCCTTCTCGTTGCTAGTAAACTCCATAGATGGATCTTGGTGATGCGTAGAAAATTTTAAATTTCTGCAACGATCCCCAACATCAAAATGGCGACAGTATGGACCAGTGCTGCTCACAAGGTGCCCTGACTGCCCACGCCCAGACCCTCTTAAACGGTTGGTCACTAAGAGGGATGACAATGGCAATCTTGGGCGGGAATTTGTGAAATGCTTGAGCAAACCAATGGCAGGAAGGGATGGCAAGGTTAGATCTCAGTTCTTAGCCCGTTCTTTCGCTGTCTTTTGCTCTGATTTCTCCATATTTTGTTTTTTCTCCTCGAATTTGGGATTTAGGGTTCATGTTGTTCTTTTCAGATCTTGAAGAAATGTTACCATTTCGAGTGGATTGATGAATATGTTGATAGGATTCAGTTTGAGGGCTACGTTGTTTCGAGCGTGGCCGCAACCTGGGAGCTCAATTTGGGCGGGGTGCCGCCGATTGCTGTGGAGAATACGGGGAGCTCGGGTGGAGGGGCGGGCAGAGTCGTGCCGATGGCGATGTATGTGCACAATGTTGAACTGCATGCAGAGTCCGAACTGACCGAGGAACTGAACAAGATCAAGAAACATCTAATGCAGATGATCGATTTGCATAAGGAAGCAAATATCATGGCAGGGGGGTTCTATTGTTGTATCATTGCTCTGTTTTTGTTTTATTTGTTGTTCGTCCGTCATTAGAATGGGCATTTAGGCCTGTCAGGGTAGAGGATGTGATCTATGCGCCATGCCAAGTTATGTATCTCAATTGAAGCAGCAATTTGGAACACAAATCATTCAGTGTTCATGCTCTGTTTCCTCTGCTTTTGTTCTTCAGTTAACAGAGTACACACCCAAATTCAGTTTCTAGTAAAAAACAAAATTGGGCTGCCGAATAGATGTTGGGCCGTGACCAACCCACCTGCGTAGGGGCACCAGCCCACCCGCGTAGGGGCACCAGCCCACCTCTAACTTCGGAAAATAAAATGGGGCCCAATAAAATCTTACTTGTTTTTATTTTGGCCTTTTTCTTGCACTAAATTTTGTGATGGATCATTTTTTGATGCACTAAAACTAAATGTTAATTGTTTTTATGCATGTCTACGGTTCCATGAACTAAATGAGTTGATGCTTGCATGAAGTGCCCGAAGTAAATTAGTTTGCATTTCCTAGTTGCACCCATGTCCATAGTGGGTTTGCATGGGGCTCCTAGTTGCATGTCCATGGTTTGGCCAATATTTTGAAGATGGTGTGTGTGGTGATTGGGGTGTAGAAACCCGGGCCCGTAGCAACCCATAGCAATACACGAATAATAAGCAAAAACAACCCATACCAATCCACAAATAATAGCACGAAACACACAATATATATAGTAGCATAACGATTATATAGAAGCATAACGATTGCAACCCATAGTTCCACGATAGCCTTACAACTCCATGATAGCCTTACAACTTAAAGTACTAATAAAACTTAATAATAGTAGCATAACGATTACAACTTAAAAAAACTAATACGATAGATCTATAGCAAGCTAGATAGATAGGGGGGCACCAAACGCGGGTTCTTCGGGTTCTTCTTCTCCTCCTCCTCCGGGGCCACCTCGCTCCTCTGGGCGCCGCCCTTCACTCCTCCCCGTTGTTGATGGGGTACGGGAGCGTGTGCATAACGCCGTTGTTGGGGAAGATGCCGTTGAAGTCGGTGAAGATATTGTAGGTTGTGAAAGCTATGAACTCACAACCAACCCAATACACTCGCCCGAGGAGATGGAAAGCATCAAAAGGGTTAGTGAACGTGGCGAGGATCCCAACCACAACGCCGTTGTGGTTGACCTCCTCAAGATGGTACATCTGAGGAGAGCCGCAGGGGAGGTGGCGGAAGCTGGCCGCAAGGAAGAACTCCGTTAACTCCCTTGCGCCCCTCCACCTCGAGATCGCCCAAACCCTAAGGGTTCTCTCTACACACACTCCGGCCGGGTAGAGCCTTTCCGGCACGGTTGGGGGGAAGCGGTAGGTGGGGCCGTTGTACTGCATGGTGGCGGGGTGGCTCGAGGGCTCGATCGGGTTTGATGGAGAAGAAGGAAGAAGGAGGGCAGAGGAGGCAGAGGATGGGGTGTGGATGAGGAGGGAGAGGAAGACGATAGTGCCCGGCTTAAATAGCCCACGTGCGACGTGGTTTCACCCCATAGAATTAATGGGCGGGCGGCGTTTGGTGGCGCCCCATGAAAGTGTGTACACGAGCGTGGGAAACGGGCTGCGATCCTTCTGTGCCACCGGTCGCGGGTCAAGGGGGACGGGCTCACGCACGCGTCTGTGCTGTCGTGGGTCAAGGGGACACGCCTGCCCCGGGTTCTCTGCGTGTGCCGCCCGTGCATTCATGCCGTAGCCCATTAATTTGCACATCTTGCTAGGGCCTGGCTAGAGGGCAACGTTCGGTCGATGGGAGACGTGACAATAATGGACGCCTTCATTTGCCCATCTTGTAACGGGCAGCACGCCGTTTGAACTGCATCGATACCCACATCGATACCCCATGCCAGTATTGCGTCCTCAAAGAGGAGCACGCCATGTACAGCACGCCATGCAGCGTTGGCTTTTTGGTTGTCTTCATCGGGCTGCTGCATTGTGGCCGGGTGCATGCTTTGATGCGATGATGCATCGGTTCTAATGGTAGGCATGCGATAGCTTACTGCGTCGATAGGGGTGGCGGAGCAGGGCTACGTCGAGGGCATGCATGCAACGCACGGGTGCAGTTCTGCGGGTGGGCATGCATGCTGCGGGTAGGCACGGGCACGCATGCAACGATGGAAAGGGCACTGCGTAGGCTTGGTCCATGCACCGCGTCAACTCTTGCCATTGGATTCAAATGAACGGTCCTGATGCCCCAACGAGAGAGGCTGATCCAAACCCCGCCGATTCAACCAATCAGCGCGTCTCATGCGGATCGGTGCACACTGATTCAACCAATCAGCGCGTCTCATGCGGATCGATGCACACTGTAGCTAACCCTAGCGCCTGATCTCAACCGTCCACGCACAACGATCGACGACCCGGTAGTGTGCGGGGTTTTGAGGGGTTTTGAGAGGGGTTTTGACTGATTAGGGTTGAGCATAACTAATTAAAAAAATCAAAAAGATATAAAACTTGCGCACATAGTCTTATTATGTCGTATAGTAACGAGAAAAAAAAATGGTTTACATACATTTTTACGAAAAATCCTTCACAAAATTGTCATTCCTCGAACAATGTAGTATGGAGTTCAAGGAAGAGAGTAGTGGGCACCCGAGAGTAGGTGGGGTTTTGAAAATGAAAAGTGTGAAAACCTCACCAAAACTTCATTTTGGATTGACTAAGAAAGATCTTAACTTACTTTTCTCATTTTCATGTTTTAAACTTGTTTTATATATAATTTTCTATTAAACCTTGTTTTTTCAAAAAAAAAAATAGAAAATTAATTCAATAAATAGTGAGACTTTAGATTTACACTATATAGGTAGAATAGATGTGTAGAAAAATTATTTGGCTGTTTTAGACAAGGTGCCAAAAAAACTTGCTTAAATATGAGGCCGTTTACCCTACCTTTGGAGGTCATTTGAGACACACTTTTCATGACTATGAGTTCAACTTACCAAAAGGGATCGGAATGATCAGCAAGCAAACATATTTTAGTTGAGGTACTTTAGATAGCATTAAAACATCAATACCCCATCCCTAATTCAAATTTGAGCCCAAATTTGAATTTTATTTGGCTGGTTTAGACAAGGTACCAACAAACAAGTTCGAATAGAAATACGGGGATACATAGTGACTACCAGTATGCACCAAGTTACAAATATTATTACAAGCCCCAAATTTTCAAACTGTTCTCTGTTCTACCTCTTCCTACCACGTTGCGTGCCCTTCTTCGCCTTAGCACTTCTTGTTTTTGGTTCTACTACACACACAAGTTCACTGATCATCTTAGTTTTCTTCACTGGTCTTTTCAACACCTCGCCAACACCCTCGTGATCAGTGTCTTCAGTCTCAATGTTGACAGCAGTTTTAGTTTCTTCGGTGTGTACCTCAACATGGGTTTCTTCAGTCTGAACCTCAACACGCTCAGGTTCAGTTTCAACATCGAGAGCAGTTTCTTCAGTCTGAATGTTGACTGCAGCAGGATTTTCTTCAGTCTGCTCAGGCTCAGGCACACTTCTCTTCTTTCTACCGCCATTGACTCTTGTTTTTTTTTGTTGGCCAACACTGTTCAACAACAAGGGGCTGACTTGCTCGCTACCCCCTGGCCATTGGGAAAATGTTATAGATATAGTAATTGGAAAAAAGCACCAAATCAAAACACAGACAAATAAACAAGAACATACTTTGGCTTATCAGGAGTGTAACGGCATTTGACAGATTCCACTCTGTGCCCAAGTTCCTGGCACAACTTGCATCTGTTTTTGTTACCTTTTTGGGCCCTTTTTGGCTTTCCATATTTCTTTCCCTTCTTACTACTCCCACCTTTCTCAAACCATGCCTTGAATCTACTCTGTTTAGGCCTTCCAGCCTTTCTTTTCGTCAAGGGAGGACACATGGAAAATTCAGTGTCCACTTCAGGCCACTGAGACTGATCTGTAAGTGCTGGAATTAGAGTAGCATATGCAGCTTTGAATCTTGCTACCGAATAATATTCATGCAAATATGGGTGCATGTTTATCTTCGGTTGGGATGCTAAGAAGAGAATGGCATGCTCACATGGTTTACCAGTGTGTTGCCACTCGAGGCAAGTGCAATCATGCAATTCAGTGTTAATAACATGTCTCCTTCCAGTTTTGTTATCTCTAACTTCAGCACCCCAAGGTGAAGATTTTTCAACAAACAAATGTGAAAGACATCTGCTCCTATTGACCACCTGTTGTACCACTGCTGGAAGCTTATCACCTTGCAGACAATCACCTATCCTTCTTCTCAATTCCCACAACCGCATGAGCATGATCCTGATTTGGTCAACCATGTCATGCACAGGCAAATCTTTTAACTCCTTCACCTTGTTGTTGAAACTCTCTGCCAAATTGTTGTTGATGTGGTCACACTTGATGGCAGTGTTGAATGCTGACCTGTACCATAACAAAGAATGGTAGGTGTTCAGCCATGGACCAAACTCATCACATGCTGCCATTATCTTATCAAGATGATATTTGTGTGTCTGTCTAGTGTAAGATCTTGCTGCTGGCCACATGCGCCCAAATTCTTCTCCTCTAAATTTTTTGATCAAATTCATCCACAAATGACCGAAGCACTCCCTCTGCTCAGCATGTGGGAAAACATTTTTCACTGAATTTTCAAGCCCCTTACATGCATCTGTGTGTATAGCCAAAGGTGACACTGGCCCTAGGCATCTTTTCAACTGGATCATGAACCATGTCCATGAAGCCTCTGTTTCTGACTGAAACAAGCCAACAGCAATAGGAAACATCCAGTTGTGTCCATAGAGCATTGCATGTTGCCAACTGACCATTCCACTTGCCTGTCAAAAATGATGAGTCTATGCTCAAATATGGATGGCACCCTGCTTTGAACCCATCGATGCAAGGCTTCAAAGCCATAAAAAACTTGGAGAACTTGACTTCACCTTCGGCTGATACCTCTGTATCTATCTCCACAACACTGCCAGGTGACCTCTTTTCCACCTCTGCTTTGAAGTTGTAAAGCATCCTAAATGTATTTTCCCAATCACCATATAAATTTTTCATTGCCCTTTGTTCTGCCTTCCACACTGTGGTATATTTCAGTTTAATGGGGTACATCTTTTCCAAGTCTACTTTGAGTTTCTTGGCAGTAGTGTTTGGTGTTTTGGCTCAAATTGGGGTGATCTTTTCTACAACCCAAAGTTGTAATGTCATGGTTGATACTCTCTGTGAACTTGTAATACAAGTATGTTGATTGGGGATTTGGTTAACCCTGACAGTACTTCCATCAGGTTGCAGTCTAGCAGATATGTACCACTTGCAAGGCTTCACACTACCATCAAATCCTCTGCACCTCGCATAAAACTTCTTTCTATCAGTCCAAACAGTCTTGGCATCAAACTCATGTTTCACTGCATAAGTCTTGAAACACATCCTAAACTCCTTCATGCTTGGGAACAACTTGCCTACTTCAATGACAGGGTTTTCTTTGTCATACACATGCACCAGCTCATCATCATGTGCGTCATCTACTTCATCTGCAGCTTGTTCCATCAACTGTCCATCTACTTCTTCATCAGCATTAGCAGGCAAACTAGATTCGCCCCTCTCCTGCTTATCTCTGTCATCGACTGGAATGCCAAAAAGTTTGGCCATCTCAATGTCAGGCATTGGTGCAATGACCAAATCAGTAGGCTCATCTAATTCAACTACATTCCAATCAACAGTTGCTGCAGTTTCAGTTTCAGTTCCAGTCACCTGTCCCTCTTCGGCTATTACTGTAAGTTCAGTACACATGGGAATCAATGGCCTCTATGTAGCCCAATCATCATCTACCATCTGCGCAGCCAATTGTTATGGCACATATCCAACCTTCGAAAAAATGCTCAGTTCAACGAGCTCAGCAAAAAAATTAGCCCGTTTGCTTGTCGAGCCGTTTTGCCGATCGATTTCTTCAACAATCTGTTCACCATCTTCTATTCTCACATACTCTCCTTTCCAATCATCAAACCGCAACAGTGATACTTCTTGCTCTGGACCCCAAACAATATTCTTCCCAATTTTTTCCACCCATTTCTTCACTGCCGTCTCTCCCATGTTCTGTAGAACTTGTGGATCAATCTCTGTAAACTCAACCTCCCATTTAACAATTGTCTCTCTCAATGTTCTGTATGCTACCATCAACTAATTTTGCCTTTGATGGAAAGAAATTGACTGTCAATTCGAAGGTCCGAGCGGCAGCATCCCCTCTGTCAGTGGCGGACAGTGTGAGCCCGTGAGAAAGAGCAGACGAGGCCACCCCCTAATTGCATGCAAAATTGGATCGGAGAGAGGCGCATTACCTATTCGAAGTTGAATCTAGCGGCTCCATCTCAGTATGCCCACGGGCTCCCCGCACAACCTATCGATTCCGCAAGCGAAAACAGAGGAAACGAGCTGAGATCTACGGGCCTGAGAGAGGAACGGGAGGGCGACTAGGGTTTGAATTCACTCACCATTTTCTGAGGACGAAGGCTCCGCCGCCGTTGAGAACGAGGGCTCCACCGCCGCCACCGAGAACGCAAGATCCGCCGCCACCGGAGAAGAAGGGGGGCAGAGTGGCGGGCCCGGCACGGTCGGGCAGCAGGGCACGGTTAGCTGTTTTGAGGAACAATTAAGTTGGACCCACATGTCCTAACATAAACGGGCGGGCTTGGTTGACGACCAATTTAACCACATTTAACACCCCATGTGTCCCTGGGCTATTTACACGCTCAAATGTGTCGCACCACAGCCATTCGCTCGAACAACGTCGCACTCTAGCCAATTCACCTCAAAAACGTCGCACGGGAGCTATTGGCCCATTGTCACAGTGGCGTTTTTCAGCTGCCACGACAACACTTTTGGCTGAAATTTTGTGAAGACGAAGATAACTTCTCCGACAGAAGGGGCTATACCATAGCATGCTATTATTAATTGTCTGAGATGTTTATCCCTTATTTTTGCACCATTTTGATTGTGCGTTAGTCATTTTTATCAGGGTGATCTCTCACATTAAAATATCACGTAGTTACTGTTCTCTCCCAAGTGTAGCACCGTCTACAACATGTATCTTTTCAGGGTGCGCCATGTCCATTTCGCTACAAATGATTTGAGATGTAAGGCGGGTGATGATCAGACCTCACAGCAAAATCACTAGGCTGTCTTGACGTTCATGACAGGAATGTGTCCCAAGCTCAAAACATGCCCATCGAAAGATGAACAAGAGTCACATAGAGATGTGATTGACAACTTGGCCTACCGATTGAAGTTCTCATCATCAATGATATCAAATATGGTCTTAAATTGCTCAATATCAATTACGAGAGATATTGGTTTGAGTGGGAGTGCACTCTAGAATTAAATTATTTAATCAGTAGTGCAATTAATTAGGAACATTTTCTTAATGTAACTTGCATTATAGTTGTAGAATAATGGCTCATGGTTCCACCTTCCCCGTTGAAATTATTTAGTTGTTTATAATTATCTGGTTAAAACTTTACGATTGGTAACGTAATAAGAGTGTTGAGAAGGACTTTTTTTCTATTGCATGCTTTCAGATAATCTCCCGCTAATGCCATGGATGATGAGACTCACGTCCTTAGATCCAAAAGGCTAGAATTCTATCAAGGTCAAGTGTAGTACACTTGCTTCCATGAAACCCGAACTTCAAAATGTTTGGGATAGTTATGTTATATTCCTGGAACTGGAAATTGTTTTCAGAGATAAGGGAAAAGATATGTGATATCTAGAGCAATGTTTGATTGCAAGTTCAACTGAAGTGTTCACCATGCTTAAGACTGAAATGAATAGGTTCAGGACGTCCTAAGAGATAAAACCCTACATCCTGCTTGTGTTCTATTGATTTGGATGGAGTACAGAATACATGTTGATCTACTATGAGATCGTTGTGTGTCTTGATCTGATGATCTAAGTTGTGATATTTCCTATTGACTAGCCAAGCCTCGACTTATATAAGTAACCAGAGGTCTGGGATTACAAGATTCCTAGTCGGCTACGTTGATGGAGAGGAGCCCTCTACAGATTAGGAGTCCTTGTCTTCAACGGCAAGACTTCTTGATATTCCTTTCCATGGGCCGCCCAAAGTGGCCCAGGACAGAACCGACAAGGGGCTGCTCAGCTCGGCCCACCTAGCTGGGAGTCGACATGGTGGGAGGCCCCCTAGCTAGGAGACCGTCACCAGTGGCGGGCAAGACCGCTTGCACGCACACTAGTATTTGGTCCGTAGCAATGAGAGAAGACACCAGTTACTAGTGGCGTGTAGATCGGCCGGCACACCACTAATAGCACAGTTGTGGTGAGTTGCGCAAAAGCCATGCCACCAGTAACATGGTATGTGCATGTCTCTTGGGCTTCACATACTAGTGGCATGCACCTCAGATGGAGCGCCACTAGGAAGTAGCTTGTTAGTGGCGTTTTCGGTATTTGGGACGCCATTGGTATATTTTTATGATTTAATAGAAAATCACATGAAAGAGTTGCATTTCAGATGGTGTACGTGCGCTAGTCACCGGGGATTCACGTGTCGGACAACGTCTGGGGGTGACGCCCGTGACAGGAGCTAACCGGCGTGCCTGACACCTCATCAAAGGGACCACGTAAACATACTAGAGCTTTTTGACTAGTCTTTATCCATGCAATTCTTTTATTATATCATCAATGCATACATATCAATTTGAGGATCAATACATTAATGACATGCTAACAAACAATTGTCATCCAACCCTCTAAACAGATATAAGTGAAGCAAAAAAGAGTTTAACATGTGCTTCTATAAGGATTAATGCTCTAACAAGTGTAAGTACAGCAAAAGAGCAATTCTATAAATGTATGACCATGCATGATCTCTCCCAGAGCATACTTATTCAGATGTGACGATTCTTAAGAGCAATAAGCAGGGGCGGAGCCAGGATTTGGACATGAGGGGGGCGAAAAGCTAATGTTAACACAACTCATGGAACGTCAAATGTATTTTAAGTCTCATGATGGTCTGATGATAAATCATAAAAACATATGTTTGGAACTAGAAAAGCATGTTCCGTTTCCTATTAACTTAGATTGAACTCTACCACCACTAGCGTTGAACAAGTTGATAATGCCAACTTCGCAATTTTCCTGACCAATATAGTCATAGAAAATCATGTAATGTTGAAGGAAATCGTCTTTATTTTCTTTCGAAAACGTGTCTTAACTAGTTTCAAGGAGAAAGGGTTTGTTTGGTTGTCGGGGTGGACACAGGAAGATGTACGACCAACCATAGTAATCTATCAATAGTTGAGTATGTAGTAGTAGTTAACTTGTTTAGAGTTATCCACCGGTCAAATCGGCATGTGAAATCAAGATTTCAAACTCTAGATGGTTGCAAACATCCAGTTAGAAATGGGCAAGTTGATACCCTAATTGAGCCATCGTGAGTAGAAAAGACTACATGATGACAGATCCATCATGATGCATATATTAGACACGTCAAATAACTCAGGGCCAGGCTCCGAAATGCAAAAAGTATCAGAAGCTCAAATTTATATGCAATACTAATTAATGACCAAGATCATAATTCATGAAAAATATATAAATATTACTAATAGATACTGGTGCGTAGTGGTACCTGTTGCCAATATCTTCAATCATGGTCACCTGGCTAACAAGGTTGTATTTTGACGATCTGATCCACCTGTGTCTAGTCATATGCAGATAGCAGACTACACTGGATGGTGTCGTCTCCGTGACCAGTGGATGGCCGTCGCCCTTAGCACGACACGCGCGATGGCGGATGGCTTGAGTGGCGGCCGGCGACAATGGCAAAATCCCTAAGCAGTCAATACGCACCTAGATCAGTCAATCGGATGGATCACATTATCTAGGTTGTCCAGATCCGAAACAATAGCCAGCCACGACCGTACCGGACATATGTATGGGCTGTTGGGCTTAAGTCTTCCATATTCAGTGTAATACTAGTTTTTACACGGGCTTAATGATGCAATTACCTGCAGCCATTAGTAATGTATAGTACACAACCTGCTAAAATCGGTTGAGGGGGGCGAGCGATTGGCAGGGGTCTAGCCCCTGCTCCGCCCCTGGCAATAAGGAAAAGATAAAATGACTCTCCAAGAATAGTAAATATTATGCGAATAAATAAAAATATAGGTTCAACCGAGACAAACCGGTAATTATTGTTAACAAAAAGTGTTGCGGCGGACATATATAGTAATAATTGAATAAAAATAGAACAGCCTTAATTGTGTATGCCACGTACATATAGTGGATGACATCGACGATCAGTTGCATGTAGACGAAGGTGGTGAAGAATGGTTGTAGCCTTGCAGCTTGAACTTCCCTCCGTACACATCGGGGAGCTGGGACTCGTCGACAACGTCTCGGAGTGTGCCATTGAGGCCCCTATCATCGATGAACACAAACTTCTTCTTGGTGTTGTCATCGACGAATGTGCACCCAAGCTTCCACGCCGCCATGAACACGAAGGGTACGTGGACCAGGAACACCTGCCCCAACTGCTCCGGGTAGTAGTTCTTTATGATGTCTAGCCCCGCCACGCTTGCCTTGATGTCACAGTTCGCGTAACCCCACCCCTTCAAGTCCACCACCGCCGCAAACTTCTCTTGCCCCGTTAGGCAACCTGGCGTTTCAGGAAGATCCATTAATTTTTTTAAAAAAATCTTCCGATCAATCATAGCTTGATCGACCTAGCTGCAGAGCTATGCGTTCATGCATTTAATTGGTGAATCGATGTGGATGCCTGGCGCTTGAGCTCGTCGAAGTCACGCCGAGGAAAATGCCGGGCGGCAAAGAGGTACACCATTAGTAGAAAAATGACCTATTGTCCCAGTTCGTGGGGGCCTTCTGTCCCGATTTGTGAACCGGGACTAAAAGGTCGTTACTAATGCCCTTGGCCTTTAGTCCGGTTCTTACACGAACCGGGACAGAAGGTCCTCCACGTGGCCACTGCGGCCAGCCCAGGACGGGGGGCCTTTGATCCCGGTTGATGACACCAACCGGGACCAATAGACATCCACGCGTCAGCATCTGACTGGAGCTGAGATTTTTTTTAAAGGGGCTGATTTAGGGGTTTTGGGGGTTAATTTAGGTTGTTATTAGGTAGCTATTAGAGAGAAGTGTCCTCTCTTATATCTCCGTGCTTGGTTTACCAACGCTACGTACTGCTATGCCTAAATATGGCTTAGATTGAAGTGAAGGCAACATGTGGTGCATGTCGAAAGTAATACTAATCCTAACTTGATAAAGTTTGGATTGTACTACTTTCGACATGCACCACATGCATGTTGCCTTCACTTCAATCCAATCCATGTTCATTTCACCCGCTGATATATAATAACTCTTCATGCGCGCATCATGCATCATCATATATAATAACAAGTCCTACTAAGCATCATCATACAACTTCTACTCGTTATTAATAACAAGTCATACGATCATCATCCTCATAGTCATCGAACCAACCCTACTTAATTGTTCTTAGCACATGATCATCAGTATTAGGTAGGACCGAAATACCCTCTTTAAGGTAAAATAGCATAAAACAATATAGACCCTGACTCTCCATTATGGAGAATGGAGATCATGCTGTCTCAAATTCTTGCGCTTCGCTTCCTTTTGCTTCCAAGAACCTCCTTGCGACTGTCCATACATTTTTTCCATTATTTGATTTGCATGTCTCCACTTCTTTTAGAAATCTGGTATGGACAGTTGAGATTCGTAGAATGACCTGGTTGTATGTTCAAAACATCAAGCCTACCATTCTGATACATCAAATGAGGCACACAATCCTCTGGGATTATCTGTTGAAAAACATAGTAATAACTTCATAGTTAGCAATGATGTACTAGTTTTAGAAGTATGCAAAATATGCACGGATGTCGTAATAGTAAGAAATCTTACCAGGGTATCTCCATAGTAGTTACCGTAGTTCAACACGTGCACTAGTGGCACGTATTGACCATAATGTGGAGGAGTTTTACAATAGATATTGTAATTCTCAAGATCAGTACAAAATCCGACCAGATGAGTTTTCTCCTTATAATTTAACTCAGAGCCATCGGTGTCATAGGTTCTGTCTACCATGTTCCGCACATTGTTTGAACAATCAAAATAAGCTGTCAACTATTTTGAAATGAACAATATAAATTAGCTAATAACTATGTTTGAGAAACTCACATAGCGGTAGAATTGGAGGCGTATCAACAAGGACCCAAATGTCCATATTGTCTTGCTCGATGTCAGGATCACCAAGATCCATGGTGACAAGCATACCCTCATCAAAATCATACATCTTGCAAAATGCTTCCCAATTTTTGCAACCAAAATGGGTTACGCTCTCAGAATTATACAGATTTACTTCAAAATCTATATCATGATGGGTCCTTAGATGAATTTTCTTTGTTTCCATACTTTCATGGTCTTCAAAACCCATCCTCTCCAAGACGTAGCGTCTTGCATGGCATGGGATAAGCTAGCCAAGTTGTAAAAGATGAAAAGTACACGTTGAAATAGTTGAAGTCGTGCTTAATTACGAAAAAATAACACTTGTCGTCGTTGCGTACCGTTTCAACATCGAAGGTCTCCTCCAGCTTAATACTGAAGCGCCGATCTTCGTCCAGGTGAGGCCTGTCGCACTGACCTCGGTCGTCGTGGCACCAGTTGCACTCCCCCGCGAGACTTTCGTCGTCCGAGTACGACATTTCCTATGTTCATAATTCAAATATTAAACGTCTACAATTAAATATATGTACTAAAAAACCTAAGTTAGATCATTATTATTCATCACGGGTTGACTATCGGTTTGTCGAGTCTTTTCTTGAAAACTCTCAGCTCACGTGGTGTATACATTCGACCGTTGGTGATGGTCGCTCCTCCATTTGTCCCCGAGTGCATTACACCAAAATGTCTAGCACACGGGAACAAAGGAGAAGCGACCCCCACGACAACAGTCGGGATTCTTCGTCCTCTCATATATATATGGTGGAACTCTCCCTCACTGATTCCTCTCTGACATTTGCGACCGTCGGTGATGGTAGCTCCTCCTTTCGTTCTCGAGTGCATTACACCAAATTGTCTAGCACACGGGAACGAAGGAGAAGCTACCCCCACGACAACAGGGATTCTTCATCCTCTCATATATGGTGGAGACTTGACAGACTTACAGTCAACCCGAAATATCATTTAATTATCTTTCTAAAAGAGGATTTGGCTGGTCTCACCTCGATGTCGGAGGGGGCGGTGACGGGGACGATGGCGGGGATGATGGAGGGGCCGGGGGCTCCTAGATTTCTGCTAAAACAAAAACCCTATAAGCTATCAACTAATCATAGTGCTCTCCAATTTTAGCATTCAATGTAGGAGTAGTTTTTCACTTTGAGCATTCAATAAACAAAATCAAATCACAAAATAAAGTAGTATTCAAATTAGGATGCATTCAATTATAAGCAAAACTACATCTCCATGCGTCCGTACATCGTCGAATATTATCACCAATACACCTCGAATACTATCATACATATAGCATCGCTAGTACAGCTAGAACAGTAGCGCCCGACGGGTATCGGCGCGGGCGGTGGACACCCAAAGGGACGGAACCATCATAGGATCATAGCTCCAGTGAGATCCCTGAAGAACCTGCCAGGTATTGTCGAACCTGCCCTCCAACGCAACAATGTAGCGACGGACGTGCTGGTCCTCCTCGCTGACATGGTGACGTACCACCTCCGCGGTGTCCAGAAGCCTCGGCACCGTCACTGGCCCACGCGACCGCCACCAAACATGGATCGGGTCAACGACGGGCTGGCTCCTCACCAACCTACGCCCACCGGAAGGTAGCACCTCCCAAAACCAGCCCGGCGGAGCCCAGTCCCGGACATGGCCCCTCTGATCAAGCCGGCCTCCTCCACCGAGTCGACGACGAGGATGCGGGATAGGCATCGTCGACGTCGACGCGAGAATAATTGCTTTAACTAAAAAAAAACTAGTTCTATTAATTTCCTTGCTAAAAATAAACTACTTCTATAGTAAAATAAACTAGTTTTGTTAAATCAACTAGTTCAACTACTAATTAAGCACTTACTATAAATAAAATATAGTAGTTTTATTAATTAATCAACCAGTTCAACTACTAAGCACTTACTATAAATAAATAAAATAAAGTAGTTCTTACTAAAACTAAACTACTTCTATATATAGTAAAATTTAATAAAATAGTTTTATTAATTAATCAACTAGTTCAACTACTAAGCACTTACTATAAATATATAAAATAAAGTAGTTCTTACTAAAAATAAACTACTTCTATATATAGTAAAATTTAGTAAAATAGTTTTATTAAATCAACTAGTTCAACTACTAAGCGCTAACCTAAAATCGATAT
>NC_057805.1:509487624-509489990 GCF_018294505.1 Triticum aestivum | reverse complement strand
GGACAATCTCTTTCAAAGTATCAGGATTTCATACGGAAACTCGTCTGTTACAAAGGGATTTCATTTTTTAAAACTTATTTGAACTCCCGACTTTTTGTGTGTTCAAAATGCACCATTCAAAGCCACATCATCATTTTTCAATCCTTTCTGACTTCATTTGTTATTTTTCATGCATTTACTAATTATTTTGAGCTATAAGACCCTAAAATTGAAAAGCATTTCAAATGAACTCTGAAAAGGTTAAAGGTTGGCATGGTATCATCATTTCATCCACATAGCATGTGCAAGAAAGTTGAGAGGGTTACGGCAAAAACTGGATGCACTTCGTGTACAAAACGGACAATTTCTTTCAAAGTATCAGGATTTCATACGGAAACTCGTCTGTTACGAAGGGATTTCATTTTTTTAAAACTTATTTGAACTCCTGACTTTTTGTGTGTTCAAAATACACCATTCAAAGCAGAGACTGATTTTGAATGGTGCATATTCAACACACAAAAAGTCTGTAAAGATCGCCAACCCCAACATAAAAAAATGAGCATAGATGCGCTTATAGAGAAAATTCAACCTAAATTCATAATAAGTTTCTATGAATTTCAGAGAAACTCACTCTGAACTTAGGTCAAATTCCCTGTATAAGGGCATCTATTTTCATTTTGAGAGGAGCTCAACAAGGCAGAGAGGGACGGACTTATAAACCGGTGTTAGCGCCCTTCGGTTGGCGAGGTGGGACTAAACTCTGGCCGCAACGAGGACCAACCCTTTAGTCCCGGTTTGTGGCACAAACCGGGACTAATGGTCATGGGCCAGGGGCGAGGCGCATTGGTCCCGGTTCGTGCCTTGAACCAGGACCAATAGGTCCAGACGAACCGGGACCAGTGGCCCACGTGGCCCGTCCGGTCCCCTGGACTCACGAAGCAGGACTAATGGACTGATCAGGCCTGAACGAAAGCCCTGTTTTCTACTAATGCATCATGGGGCGACCCATCTTGTCGAAGCCCTGCGTGTAGACCTTCTCTTGCACGAGCTGGTTGTGCACCTCGTCGTCGGAGATGAAGCCACGCGGTTTGACGGCCCGCTTCCAGGCAAGGTACTTGAGAAGCATCGCCGACGCCTTGCCGACGTTATGACCTCTTGTGCGCAAGAACCGCCGTAGCGTCAAGTTGTCCTCCTGCAAGTGGGTGTGTGTATGTGTGTGAGGAAGCGATGAACGGATGGATCATTATCACTATCATCGTGTATGGTAGTACATGATTGGATGCCAGATTCTATAAAAAAAACTATGATGACTGTTCATGTCACGGGAATGCATCTGCTCAATGGTTGGAGTATCAGTGTAGCTAGGTCACACTAAATAGCTCAATGATATGGTCCCCACCATCCTGCAAACATATGGGGCGACTGTCGTGCCATGTGAGCATGTTTCGATGATGGCCGGCAAATAAAGCAATTTTTGTTGGCTTTTGTAAATGTGCTACCCGTGCTCAACCTCGAATCAAACAAATATCATGCATCTTGGATAACACCCCAGAATAACTCCAGTCTACTTTCAGACTAGCCACAATGGATAGTAACATAGTGTAGTAACATGCTCATGTTACTACTCTATGTTACTACCTTTATAGTGGGGAGTAACATATGTGTGGTAACATACAACACTTCATTTATTAGGCTATAGACTCATCTTGTCTTGATATGTGTGATGTTACTCACATTAGTAGTAACTAGCTATGTTACCACATGCCTCTCTTTCTTCATTTATTGCTTGCCACATCATCTATATTATCTAGATATGTGTGATGTTACTACCTATGTTACTCCCATTGTGGGTAGTCTCATAGATCATGTGCACAAGGACATGATAGATTTGGACTGCAGCTAGCAGTAAAAGTTGAAGAAGACATCATATTTTTAATCGATCGAGCCACAACTAGCAAACACCAGTTAATCATCAGGCCGGCTGGCATTTCCTTGTGGTAAATACAGAAACTATAATAAGAGCATCTACAGCCGGACCTCTCAAATCCGTCTCATACGTCCGGGCGAGACGCCAGATCACTGATTTGTCACGTTTTCTTGATCAAGACGGATGCCTCAAACGGGACTTAAAAGCCTGGGCTGACCCTACCATCCATCCACATATTTCTCCTCCTGTCTGTCGCTGGCGCCACTTTCCACTCCACCCGTCCGCCTAGTAGCCATGCCCCCACGCCCCCGGTGAGAAGCGAGCCATTTCTGACGCCGGATCGTTGGCTCGAGCTCCTTGAGCAGATCAGGGCTAGACGCGAAGCCTGGATCGCCGCGGGGCTACCTCCGGATGCAGTGGATTCGGAGGAGGAGTTGGAGGAGGAAGAGAAGGAGGAGGA
>NC_057805.1:509483115-509487357 GCF_018294505.1 Triticum aestivum | reverse complement strand
AGGAGGAGGAGGAGGAGGAGGAGGAGGAGGAGGACAAGTTTGAGGAGGAGTGGGATGAGCCGGACGAGGAGGATGTGGGGGACCTGGCGACGAGGATCTATAGTAGGAGTAGCAGGCCATCCTCGATTCCCTTCGACCGGAGTCGGCTGCGGGGGCAAGACGCGGTCGCTGGCAGGAGATGGAGGTGCAAGAGGCCGCGGAGGGGGCGGAGATGCTCGCCTACATGGATGAGGTCGAGTAGGAGGAGGATGAGCCGGAGCCCACCTACCCGCCCGTCCAGCCGGCGCCCGGCACCGTCGTCGTGGACATCTCCGACAACGAAGAGTTGCTAGGGTAGTACGTAGATTAGTACATATGATTTCTTTTGGATGCTTTGTATGGATTTAAGGAATAAAATATGAGGGAGGTGAATGCAAACTAGTTAATTTGAAGCATGCTCGGTCAGCGCCCGCAGACACACTCGAGCGCGTCCGTGGGCATTTAAAAGACTGGATTTGCCAAGTCCGACTGTAGATGCTCTAAGATATCTCATCTACCGATGGCGTGGTATCAATCAAGCTTCCTTCTTGGCAGTAAATAGTTTGAGTTTGAGAAATATAACATGCTCCGCCCAATCCATTCATTTAAAAATTACAAAAAGTAAAGTGTACACGCATAGACTAATTGGACGGATTTAAATGTCTAACAATGTGTTTGGTTCAGTTGCGGAGTATGAGCTATGAGAGCATGGTTAAAATATAGCCAACAGTCGGCTATATAAGCCTGCCATATCATCAAGAGCTAGTAATACCATTCACTCATACAAATAGGGTTGACTATAAGGTTAGTTATTGCATTAGTACTTTTTTCTATCTTCTCTTTTTTTCTTTCTTCACATTTATTATTTTTGTCTAAAAGTACGCATATGGCTAGGCTCTTGCATAAGAGCCCACTGTCTTTACTCTTTCTTATCTCTCTCTTTCACATACGCAAAAATGCCATGTAAACGGGCTTATACCCTGCTATTGTACTTGCTCCGAGAAAATATCCCTGGGTTGAAAACTGTGAAAAGGCTGAAAGTTGTATGGTTGGAGCAACTGTGTATTTAATAAAAAATGTTTGTTTTGCTCCCGAGAGAGTATCCAACCAACTCCCACATGCTCACATGCTCCTTTAAAAACATCAATCTTGCACGTTTCAAAAGAAGTCTGGAAAAAATTGTGACGGTTCATAAAGAATGTGTCTACAACCCCAAAAAATTTCAGGTCCAAATTCGAAATGCACATTGAGAAACAAAAAAAAAGACAAACCCAGATGTGAATATTGTAAATTCTGCTTTTGTCTCCTTGTGACACTATTCATGCTAGATTTGGCATTTTTGTTTCTTAATGTGCATTTCAAATTTGGAACTGATTTTTTTAGAGGTTGTAGACACATACCTTATGAACATTCATACAAAAAAAACAGAACTTTTTGATACATTTAGATATCCTTTTTTTAAGTTGGTATCATCGGAGCATTTTAAGGGCCGAATGGTGTCACCTGATATTTTTTGCCCCTGAGAGCCTCTGAGACTGTTTATATGTTAATTGACCACAAAATACTATTTATAGGTAGGAACTAGGAAGAGAATGACTTGAACCATGCTCGGATCAGAGCAAGAAGTGGCATGAAGACACGGTACTCCCTCCTTTCCGGTTTATAGGGCTCAATTTAAAAATCTCATCAACCAAGGTAGATGGTGAGTGGTGAAATACTTTTTGTAGTTTGCAAAAGCACCCAATTAATGCTCTTGTTTTCCTTAAAAAATTATGTTTATCCATGCATTAATTGCAATGCATGCATGCATAAAGTATATGCATTGATCAATTTTCTCTTAATACTTGCATGCAATAATTTAATGTACCTTGAAATCTGAACATGTGATGGGGAACAATTGAGCCTTATAAAATGAAAAAACTAAAATATTGAGATAAAGCATATAAACCGAAAAGAAGGGAGCATTAAAGAAAAGCCACGCGCGCATGCAAGAAGCCGGTGAGGAGGAGGCGCACAGATCGAGGGATGCGTACTGCGTATCCTTGGGCCGTCTGGCCAACTATGTATTTATGCCGTCCGTCTGGCCGGGTCCCTGACTCATTCATACATAAACATTGCTTGATTGCTGCACCTCCATGTGAGCCAAAAATGGAGTATATATACTACGGTGTTAACATTGATACTTGCGCTGTAAAAAGAAACATTATCAATTATGTTTTGTTTCAAGGACAAGTAGCATATTCTCACTCTTAGCTGGAGTTTTTTTTTTCTTTCTAAATGAGGCATGCTTCAAAAAACAGACTTTTTTATGGGTACTTCGAAAAACAGATTTACGATGCAAATTAGAACTTAACACTTTTGCTTCGGTACAAATCCTCTAAACACATCAACGAAGGAGATCTCTCTATACCCCTTCATAATGAAGGGCAGCATGATCTTTTTTACAAAAAATACGTCGCCGATACGCGGCAAGTACATACCACCTGTACACTGTGCCCTCGGCTTTTTTCTCTTTCTTTTTAAACTACAAAAAAGGAACACAGGCAACATGAATTGAACTCATGACCTCTTTGTTTAGAGAGAACAACACTAATCAACTAGGACATCTAAACACTCTTGCCAATTCACTTCTTTTTTTCATGTTCTTCTTCTTCAATTCGCGGAAGCCCCCGGTATCGTTGGGCCGGCCCATTGTAGAACCAGCCTTTTTCCATCTATTTTTTTCTTTTATTTTCTGTTCATTTTTTCTTTTCACTTTATTTCCTTTTTCCTTTTTCAAAATATACTCGCGCTTTAAAAAATTATTGAAAAATTTAAAAATGTTCCTTTCTCAAATTTTGTTTATACAATACAAATATTCGCATTTTCAAAAAGTGTTCGGCTCTTTCGGTGTTGCTCAGAATGCCAAAACACATACATATTTAAAAAAGAGCGAAGAAAATTTTGAACACGAATATTTTTTGAATTTTTTGAAAAACACTAACAAATTTGGAATTAAAAAAGAAAATTATGAAAAAAAATTAGAAACCAGTTTTTTTATTTCACCAAACATTTCTTGTATTTGTGTAGAAATTTCTTGAAAACTGGATATTTTTCAAATTTGTGAACATTTCTTGAAATGACCACCTCCATTTCTTGAATATATTTGGAATTTTTAAAATATTTTTGAAATCTGTGAACTCTACTGTCGCTACAAGCAGGCCACTCTGCGGGTCCTGCTGTTGCAAAGCGTTGTCACGGTTGCCATCCCTTTCCTATCCCATCTCTCTCCTTCGTATATCCTGTTCGAATACGGTCCCCTTATGGTGGTGCCTCCATTGCTGCCGGGAGATGCTGATGCTGCAATGGGAGATGCACTAGCAACCTCCTTTCGCTGGCAAGGCCGGGCACCGATGCTGCAATCCCCCCAACGCTCACCTCTCGGTGTTGGCTTGTTGCCGGAGCTCGGCGGGGACCGCAATATCACCACTGTTGCAGAAACATCATCAATGTTGTTGGAAAACAACGGTACAGGTGCGGCGACGCTTCTACAACATAATCTCTGTTATAAAAAACATCTGCAAGAAGACCTCAGTTACAACAAACTTCTGCAACAAGACCTCTATTGCAAAGGTTTCTGCAACAAGACGTTTATTGCAAAGTGGAGGGTTCCGCTTAGTCCCTGGATACATTAGATCTGATGGCTTGCGAGCTGGCCGGTCTTTTAAAAGGATCCACCGACGTAGCATGCCCCTTTTTTTATTCCTATTTTTGTGTTTTCCAAAAAAATGTTTGAAAATTTCAAAAAAAAATTGTGGTGAAAAATTGTTCCCTCTTAAGAAAAACTATTCGTGTTTTGACATTCTGAGAAATTTTGAAAGACACCAAACATGTTTTTTGAAATTTCTGTAAAATTAACTAAAATGCGAATGTTTGTATTTTTATCAGTTTTACTGCCCGCGTATTTTTTGTAACAGAAAAAGGAAACATAAAACAAAAATCGCAAAATTTTAGAAACAATCAAAAAACAAACAGTGAAAATTGAAAAGGAATAGTGAGAAAAAGTTCACGGATTAAAAAAAGTTCACAATTTATTGAAAAAAGTTCGTTAATTTTAAAAAATGTTCACATATTTGAAAAATATCACGAATGTAAGAATAGTCCACATTAAAAAAGTTGACAAATTTAAAAAAGGAAAAGAAAAAGAAAGGAAAAATAAAATAGTAGAAAATCGGACAATCAGAA
>NC_057805.1:509460847-509482635 GCF_018294505.1 Triticum aestivum | reverse complement strand
AAAGCTGGACTCACTTAAAAAGCCAAAGAAGATTTGTGGCTTGCAGATTATGTGTCGCCGATCTAAGCCATGATTCAAAAAGATGTGGTCGCTAAATGTCCATAATCCGTTTGTAAATGGGAAGCCATATACATGTTCGTCTGGGGTCTTCTTCGTGGGTCTAAATATTTTGATAAACATTGTATGCAACAACTGATGTACAGAAACACAATGTTTTGAAAAAATCATTCATTCTGTTCTTCTTTTTGCTAGCTATTTGTTCTTCTAGTCGCTTGTTGTCTTCTAAGAACTCTTGCCTTTGAGTAGCAATGGTGCAGAAAAAAAGGATAGAACCACATTTGTTTTCAGCAATTGAAAGTCGTCAACGATATTGCCAAGAGCAACATAGGTATATCGGAACCTTTTGCTGAAAAGGTTAGCTTTATTTGTATGTTCGAACTGCATTGAAGTTTCTTGTTGGTACACCTGTGTTAAATCTGTTTACTGTGTGTTCAATCTTATTGTTCATCTTTATGTTTCTTGGCGTGTTTTCTTGTATCTGCTTGTTCTCTTCCAATATCTCTCATCTTAGACCTATTCAATATGTGTAGTACAAAAAACAATTATCTCGAATCCTACAAGGCTAATAAAAATGTTGGTACTACAAGTTTATGTATGTGAAAAGTGTTGTGCTAAGTTTCAGACACATAAACTTAAACATATACGATAATGTACTGGTAAGTTATCGCATCTGAAACTTAACTGATACAACTGTCCCACATTAAGTTAGTGGGATTGAAACTTACGGTTATGTGATTGCATTAGTTAGTTAACTTATGTCAATTTGTGGATACAATTTCTTTTATATTTACTGAATTTACTTTATAAGTATGTAATGTTTCAAAGCCTGACCAACATTCATAAGTTGTAAAATGTATTCAGTCAAGTTAGATAGGGTTAGTTAATTTCATTGGATGACTTACTGAAAAAACAGATTTTACTTTCTTTTTCATAATCGTAACTTTTATGTTGTAAATCATGAATCTAAATTAAGCTCACAATGGGGAATACCTATTTATACAAAATATCTAGCATTTGATACCACCGTGTCGCCCCACTATCAGGTGTTCAGTGTCCCCTATTTGCACGAGGAGAATGTCTACAAGAGCATGGTAGCCCACGGCTCTGCCAAATTAGACTCCTTCATGGAGAGATCTGAATGGCCTCAATCTACATGCATCATGGATGTCTTCTATCAAGCTCAGATCATTGGGAGGACAGGCCTTTTGCTAGAGAAGGTAATTTAACAGGGGACGTCGCCGAGGCACGACGCGGTCGCCATTGAAGACGGGAATGGGCCAAATGTGGCTCTGCATCCTGGCAACAAGCACTTTATGTGCATCGCCAGATGAATGTTGTCATGAGGTATTTACTCAAACCATTCCATTATCAGTTTGATATTTTTACCATAACCAAAGGATCACTCGATCCATTGAGCTTATGTACAATCTATGTAATTAATTTGATATTGTAGGATATCCCATTTCTTTGACAAGTACCGTGCGATTAAATCACCGACGTGGATACCATAGCTTACCAAGGAAGGTCAAAAGAGTGTGGTTTTGTGTAGCTTGAGCTACATCGTACCCCTTATCTTAGCCATCAATTTTTGCATCGCGATCCATGCAGGCACATTTGTCACTTTTGTTTCTCTCAAACGAAACAACGTATAAACTTCAAACTTTGCAGGACAACAAAACATTCTAATTACTATGTGGGAAAAAACTTTCAGATTTTTTTCATGCATTTAAAATGCTAAAAATCATTTTTTAACCAAAAAATCATCATTTTGTATATTTATGTTAGTCCAAAAAATCTGAAAGTTTGTTCACACATTGAAGTTGTAAAGTTTGTTTGATCTGCAAAGTTTGAAGTCCATATGTTCTTTCATTTGAGAGAAACAAAAAAAAAGAAATCTTCTTGTTACAAGTTAGTTGGAGAGTACGGATTTCAAAGCAATGTTGAAGGGCTGAAGATAAGAGGTTCCATGTAGCTCGACCTACAGAGGAACTTTCTGAGGTCAACAAGGGGTGTCTACTACGCATCATTTATTAAGGATGTCTTTCGAGTTTGGATCCTGGATGAATCATTTGTTCAAATGAAGTGGGTGTTGAAGGGTGAATACAACCTAAAGCGTGTACGGACGTCATATCAGCATGCTCATGGTCCATGGGTCTTGGAAGACATTAACTATGGATTATTTAGTTCTCAACTTCCCCTAGTAAAAAAGAAAGCGGCCGTGGAAGAAAAGGCTGAATGGAACTCAGACGATGACAGTGTAGATGACAACGTAGATGTGGTTCAAGAGTGTAACCATGCATGTGACATACTCGGATTTCACCCGTTCAAAGAGATTATGTTCATGAGCAGCTTCACGAAAGAAACATGGGTTGCCACGGTACATGCCTTCCATTTGAATAGCTCAAGTGTTGAATGCATAGGCAACATGAGCCGAGCGAAATATGATGTTTTTGAACTCATGACACGTTCCGATCAAGAATACAAATATTTTCCGTACACCCATGTTGGGTCGGTGAGTTTCATAGCAACAAATGTAATTTACAATGTCAATCATCTGGAGCCTGGGCATGCAATTTTAGTTTTGATTATTTATTTTCTGCTGTGGGTACATTATTGTTATTAGCTAGCAATATATTTGTAGCTATTGTTATGAACTATCAAGATTCCTGTGTGAATCTTGCATGTGTTTTTGACTCAAATTAAGCATCTAGCTAGTATGAACATGTCAATCATCACAGTGAGGTACCTGAAGTCGCAAGAAACGTCACATCATCCAATTTGCATCGACCAAACATGAATCACTCGTGACTCATCAACCTGAAACAACATTCATGCATGCCAGATCATCGGATATGCAGCAACATGCATCTTTTTGCTTACTTGCCTCATCATCATGGCATCACAAACACATTGGTCTGGTCTGGACCCACCTACACAACACTGTTAGTGTCCAGAGCGTGTCAAGGCATCACCTGAAAAGGATGCAAACGCTGTCAGCTCCCAAAATGCCTCAACGATACAAGAAATAAACAACAAGAGCATTTGTTGTAAAACATATATAATTACTTGAATGTTGAATCTTTATTTAGTATAGACTTCAGAGGAAATGAAAAATGAATGCTGCATTATAGAGAAACGACAACGGCTGCAAACTGATGTCAAAGGTGATCAAGATAACCTTTAATCTACAGCCGGATAAAACTGTGTAGTAACTTCATTCGGTTCAGCTATCCAAAGTGCATCCATCAGCCAAATTCAAATCCAGCACCAAAATCATGGTGACGAAAAAATATAGCACTAAATCTAGCATCACGACACACAAAAAACCCTATGAAAATGGATGGTCCACATTAACACCACCAAGTATCCAAATCCGCCAATTTCAAAAGCAATGCCCATTCCGTACTCACCTAAATCAACAAACGATTCGGGAATCAAACCTTACAAACACACTAGATCTAGCAAGACAAAAAGTTACCAGAGCAACGGATCCAAATAGACTACTAGTTCCAGTGCGGCCTACTTGCTCCACAACAACGGTCGACGAGCACAAGAACATGCTGTCGGGATGAAAAACATAGCGGGGTAGTGGTGGGTGGGGGAGAGGTAATGCACCCTCACCGACACTCAGATTCAAAAACGTCACCTCTTTCCTACACGAGCACACGGTGGAAAATGCTACAGCTGCATAGAAGAAAAACAAAGAGTGGGTGCGGGAAAGCTCACCGACGACTCCCGCCGTCCGCCGCTATTCTTTTTGTTTTGTTTTGCAAATGAGTAAATTTCATATAATTTTTTGCGGCTAAATGAGTAAATTTCATTAATCGACCACAACCATTACTGTCATGTTGACACATGAGGTCAACCTCATCAGGAGCACATCGCAACACACTGCAGTTTTAGGTAAAGTATGGCCTAACTGAGCTGGCATATGACTGACCACATATTGCTCCTGCCTTACCGATCTAATTTCATGTTGGCGTCTACCCAAAAACTGCTTGTCATCTCTCACAAGTGCAGGGATCATTGATCATATGTGTGAGTGTTGTACAGTTCGTCTCCAACACTAGCCTTTCCGAATTCTGATCGAACAATGATTATATGTGTGAATGTCCGCCGCGATTCAATCCGATCGAATCCAGAAACTCGTGGAGGGGAAATATGAGACTAGCAGAGGAAATGGGGCGAGTGGCGCAGAAATCGAACTCGAATAGCCCTCTCTCCCTGGATTGAATGCCAGTGCGTGAGTGGGGAAACGCGGGGGAAATATGAACAACCGCGCGCGCGGCGATTGTCAACCGCATCGGTGGATTCCATTGTGCCCACAAGTCATACAGATAGAGCGTCTGTGGGCAGAGTAGCACGCGCATTAAAAAACGGCTTGCGATGGAGAAGCGACGCGACGCACACGATCTGATATGGACGGCATCGACACTGTTCATAACTGCTGCGAAACTGACGTGGTTCACCAGTTACAAAACTCGTTTTCTTTTTGGATGTTATCTCAGAACCAACAAATCAGCAAATGTTTGCTGGCCTCCCTCAATTTTTTTTATTTGCTGCCAGATGCGTCTAACAAAATAATAGGAGGTTGCGATGGAGTGGCTAAAAAATTAGTACCGTGTTCATACATTGTATGTTTTTTTGGACTGTGCTACATATTGGTGGGGTGACAAATCCAGTAATCCATCGCCCTCCCAGCCGTCAGATTAGCGAGGATCAAGCGGCCCACTATCCCTTTCGCATCGAAAACATGCCCATGTTTCAGAAACACTCAGGATGTTACAATCCCTTCCCTTTGAAGAAAACATGGGCCGAGTGTCATGCGCACCGGATTGCAAAATGCTCTGTTTTGCGACTGAAACATGGGCAATGTTACAATCTCAGGCTGAGTTCTCACATAGACGTGTCACACTTAGGAGGCGGCGCGGATGCCACGGTGAAAATCAATCAAGTGAGCCATAGTGTTTTTTTTTTCTTTTTTGCATCGTCAAACATTGCAGTACTACTTTTTTTTAAATCGTCAAACATTGTAGTTGTTGTATGCCGTGGGAGAAGTGGACTCTAGCTTTGTTTTACCTTGTGTACCGTGCCGGCCGACTTCCTGCACAGCCTTGGTCAATATACATATCGGATCCGATCCATCCATCCATCTATATATCCATCCAATGGGAGATCGATCGTTTGCGTAGCGAAGCCTAAACCACGGGCCGGATCGATCCATGGAACGCCGCCTGCGACAGCGAGATTCCAGTGACCTGGACCTACCCGACGATGTGCTCGCCGACGTGCTCCGCCATCTCCCGCCGCGCTGCCTCGCCGTGTCGCGCTGCGTCAGCAAGGCCTGGCGCCGCGCCATCGACCAGCGCCGCCTCCTGCGCCCGGACCTGCTCCCGCTCTCGCTCGCCGGCATCTTCATGAACTTCGGCTGCCACACATTCTCAGAGTTCTTCTCCCGTCCCTCCTCCTCTTGCAAGAAGATCAACGCCAAGCTTGACTTCTTGCCTCCCATCGAGCACGATCCCTATGAGGAGGAGGACTATACCGTCTTCGAGCACTGTAACGGTCTCCTCTTGACCAGCGAGTGCGTGGTCAACCCTGCTACGCGACGCTGGGATCCTTTGCCTCCGCTCATGCCCTTCACCGACCCCATGGGGATGAGCCGTGTTTTCGGTCGGTATCTAGCTTTCGATCCCACCTTGTCGCCTCACTACCAGGTGTTCAGGGTCCCTTATCTGCCCCCGAGGCCTTGTCAGCCCGGAGACCGAGGCTACCGAGGTCCTGAGGATTATGTAGACCCTCTGGTCGACAAATCTGAATGGCCGCCGTCTACATTCATCTTGAATGTCTTCTCGTCAAAGTCGTGTCGTTGGGAGGAGAGGTCTTTTGCTAGACAAGGTAATGCTGCAGGGATTGTTGCTGAGCTGCGACTGCGACTGCAACATGGGTGGCACTATGGTGCCGTCTATTGGCGACGAGCACTTTACGTGCACAGTCAAAATAATTTTTTCTTGAGGTATATATGTACTCGACGTCTCGACCCATTCCATTATTAGTTTGATCACGCTGACGCTTATTATAACCATAATAAAATGGCTACTCAATTAGTCTGTTTATTTTACATATTCATAAGAGTGATTTGATTGTACAGGATATCCTTGACAGACGATACGTACCGTGTGATCAAACCACCGACGGCTATGGATATCAGGGTGCACTCTTGTCTAGGAAAATCCAAAAAAGGGGTGTACATTGCATCATTCATTAAGGATGTCTTTCGAGTTTGGGTCCTAAATGAATCGTATGGTCAGACGAAGTGGGTGTTGAAGGGCGAATATGATCTTAAGCGTGTGCAAGCGTTTGATAATGATGTCCATGGTCCCTGGGTCTTAGAAGACATCAACTATGATTCATTTCGTTCTCAGCTTCCAAAAGCCAACAAGAAAGCAAGAGTTGAAGAGTTTGAGTGGAGCTCAGAGAATGATGATGATGATGACGATGATGCTGATGACAAGAGTGAGATTATCGGAGAAAACAACTATGAAACATTTCGTTCACAACTTCCGGAAGTCAACAAGAAAGCAATGGTTCAAGGGAGACTTGAGCGGATGCGCGATAACGAGGCTGTTGACGGCAACGAAGAGGAGCGCCACCGTGCATGTGACGTGCTCGGATTTCACCCCTACAAAGAGATTCTCTTCTTGAGCTCCTTCAAGGAAAGAGAATGGAAGGCTACAGTGCATGCATATCATTTAAATAGCTCAAGGGTCGAATGCTTAGGGAACATGTGCCCAACACAATACCAGCAAATCGAAGAGCAAGAACAGCAGGAACTGGGAGTACGTGAATTTTTTCCATACACGCCATGTTGGACCGGTGACTATCCTAGAAACAAATAATTTATAATTCCTCATGTAGGCTGCTTTGGTTTTGTTTATTTCCTAGAAACAAATTGATCGTTAATGTTATGTTTGTTACCCGTGGTACACAACTGTTGTTACCAAATAGCTAGATTCCTCATGTGAATCATGCATGTGAGTTTGAATCAATTAAGCATCTAGCTAGTATATACGAACAACTAGAACAGTACGCGCCAGGTTTGCATTACAAGGCAAGAGATTAACATAGTGAGAAGCATAATTAACAAGAAGCACTAATCTTTGATATTCAAGCCTAATAATATTAGGGGTAGACTTAAGAGTTTACCTAGAGTAGGGGGGCAATGGCCCCCTTTGGCCCCTATGAAGCTCCGCCACTTCCCGGCAGGGCTGCCCATGCTAGGCAACCTCCACCAGCTAGGGGCGCTGCCACCTCCGCTAGCGTATGACGTAGCAGCAGGCCAACATGTAGCCCATCGCCACGATGGAGACGAACACCGCCGGCAGTACAACCTTGAGAAGAAAGGTGGACCACTCCTTCATCTTCGGTCGGTCCTGCAGCAAGAAGGAATAAGATAAGATAAAATGTGAACGAGTAACAAAGGTAAGATGATGTGATGAGACACCTCCTCTTCTTCACGGGTGCAGAAGTGCGTCTTCTTCTTCTTCGTCGGGTGCAGAACTGCGTCGGGTGGTTTTCTTCTTCTTCGTCGGGTGCAGATCTGCGTCGGGTGGTTTTCTTCTTCTTCGTCGGGTGCAGAACTGCGTCGGGTGGTTTTCTTCTTCTTCTGGCAGGGGCACTTCTCTGGCAGGAGGAACTGCCTAAATGGGGCGGCGGCGAATGGGGAGGAGGTGATCCACGGGACGAGGAGGAGGAAGAAGAAACGGATCTGATCCTCCATTGCTCGATGGCTTGCTTGCTTGGGGTGATCGAGGAGGAGGAAGAAGAAAGGTATCTGATCCCCATTGCTAGGCAGAAGAAGATGGCTTGCTGAAGGAGGAGGGGAGGAGGAGGAAGAAGAAAGGGATCTGACCCTCCATTGCTCGATGGCTTGCTTGCTTGGGGTGATCGAGGAGGAGGAAGAAGAAAGGTATCTGATCCCCATTGCTAGGCAGAAGAAGATGGCTTGCTGAAGGAGGAGGAGGAGGAGGAAGAAGAAAGGGATCTGACCCTCCATTGCTCGATGGCTTGCTTGCTTGGGGTGATCGAGGAGGAGGAAGAAGAAAGGTATCTGATCCCCATTGCTAGCAGAAGAAGATGGCTTGCTGAAGGAGGAGGAGGAGGAGGAAGAAGAAGATGGCTTGTTAATTATGCTTCCTTGATTTTTACCATATGCTTCTAATGTAGACATGTAGTGCACACCACAACAATGTTTTGGCAACATTAAATTGTGGACCCAAATCTTGCCCAACAAGCATGTAGGTTTCTAAAATCAAATTTATGTGCTTCCAGTACATGATATCATCAAATCATCGATTTTGTGTTAGCCATGCTTTCTACCTTTTGATTTCCCACACATGGTTCTATGCCGACTAGGGGCATCCAGAGATTAAGACTGGTTGCATCTACTTCGGAGACCACTAGTCGAGTTCGCATACAATCGCCATGACTCAGACGTTCGAGCTCTCGTGGTATCCAACCTCAAGGCCTTCACATGGAAGAATACCAAGGGTGCTCGGATAGGGGTAACACAACTTCTACAAGCCAGCATCGTGGATCACGCCTTCCATCACATGATGGCTAGGTCACATTTGAATTTTCAAAATTTGACGCATGAAAGCTATTTGACTTTGCCTATTGAAGCATAATCTCCATATGATAGTAGCAATTTTTACTTCTTTGCAAACAAATTAAATGTTTGTATGAACCGTGTGTAATTATGACTGGAAATATTTCTCTTTTCTTTACTGGAAATATTTCTCTTTGATGGACGCATGATAATATTTAGTTGGAAACAATTCTTTAGTTGATGGAAACAAGATCATGATGCTTCTCAAACATGTGGAATTGTTTTCTTTTTGATGGAAGCATGTTAAAAGCAATTCCCTAATATATTTTTTTGAATTGTTTGAATTCCCTAGTTGATGGAAGCAAGATAGCGATGCTTTTGAAACAAAATATCATGTTACCTAGGAGATAAATTTCAAAAAGGTCGAAGTATCATGAACCATTTGTACATTTTTCACCTCCAGACTATGTATTTTGCACCACCCAAATGAAACCATACAAAGCATATGGCATTTCACCTAAAACCGATGCCTAGAGATCTCTAGAACTAAAATTTTGTTGAACCAACAGAGATGAGAAAAAATAATTTCAGGTACGACTAAACAAATTAGATGGACATAATAATTTCAGACACAAATAAACAACATAAGTACACAAAATTATGGATATAAAAATATGGTGTTTTTTATTTGAGAAAAGGATGTTGGGATGGGTCGTGCTACACGTCGGCCGGCAGATCTTTTTGAAAGATCCACCGGTCTACGAGCCGTCCGATCTGCCGCTATCTTCGGGTCAAGCGTCGTTGTCACTTTCGCAACAGAAGTCGTGTTGGAGAACCCTTTTGCAACACATATCTTGTTGCAGAAAAATATGTGTAACAAAGGTTATGTTGCAGTTTTTTTTGCAACAAAGGTCTTGTTGCAGAATATTTTTGAGATTTTTTTGAAACGGATCACAATTCTTGCAATTTTTTCTTGCAACAGATGTCTTGTTGCAGAAAGTCACCGTGTTGCATTGCTTGCGGTCGTGGCCTCGAGCAGAAGCTGGACTCTAGGTTACATGATTCAACAAAACAATGGGAGGGCAATTTTGAAACATTTAAGAAACTGGACTCTAGGTTCTTTACTTCTATTTGTTGTGTATACGCACGGTCCCTGTTTCCTGCATATATACGACGCATTGTTCTTCCGTCTATGCATCCAGCTGTTCCGCGTACGGACGTACGTACTACCGGCCGGCACATCCAAACTCCAGATCGACCGACACATCTCGGCATCTCGATCGATGGAACGCCAGCGGCTGCAAGCTCGCCAAGACCACGACCTAGCCGACGATGTGCTGGCCGACGTCCTCCGCTGGCTCCCGCCGCGCTGGCTCGCCGCGTCACGGTGCATCTGCAAGGCCTGGCGCCACCTCCTCCACGCCGGCCTGCTCCCGCTCTCGCTCGCTGGCATCTTCATCCAGTTCGAGGAGCACGCATTCCCGGAGTTCTTCGCCCGCCCCTCCTCTTCCCCGGTTCACACCAAGCTCGACTTCCTGCCTCCGGTCGTCTCCCCCTCCACCGAGATAGGTGATGGTTTCGATGAAGGCTACTTCGAGCGAGACCACTGTAATGGCCTCCTCTTGCTCAGCAACTACGTGGTTAACCCTGCCACGCGGCGCTGGGATCCTCTGCCTCCTCGTCCAGACCTTGACCCCATGGGGATCGCTCATGGTTTCGATATGTATCTATGTCACGGGAACAGCAAGCCCCGCCAGGAGAAGCCCAGCCCAGCTGGAACGGCCCAGGAGGGAGGCCAGGCCCAACCCAAGGGTGCAGGGCTCGGAGTGGACCAAGTAGTATAAAAGAGCAGTGTGGTGTTAGGGTTTGTTATCGTTGGATCACCAGACCGACCGCCGCCGCTGGGCGTGTATCTCTCTTCCCATCCCCTGGCTCTTTTCCCCCAATCCCTCCTTCTTGCTTGGAACCTTAGCTACTAATTCGTGTAATATCTCGATGATTGAGAGCCAATTCGACCGAATCCACCTCAAGTACCGTGCCAATCTAGCTTTTGATTGCTGCTCCCTCCTGCACGGCGATCCCTGGATCAAAGTGGCACTAACCATTCCAGCAAAGTGGCAATTCCTGGATCAACTTTACTAGGCCTATGAGCAACGTCGCCGGTGACTCCACCAAAAAAAAAAAGAAGATCAAACTTGAAAAGGGGAAAGAGAAAATAAATAAATTTAGAGTATTATTAGTTTTTGTACAGCAAAGATGAGAAAAACAATTTCAGGTGCGAAAAACCAATGCCCAGAGATCTCTTGAACTAAAATGTTGTTGAACAACCAAAGATGAGAAAACCAATTTCAGGTGCGGCTAAGAAAATCAAACGGAGATAATAATTTCGGGTGCAAATATACAACACAAGTAAACAAAATAATTGGAATGAAAAAAATGATGTTGGGATGGAGTGCTACAAATTTCTGGTAACGTTTGCCTCTATACGTAGTGTCAAAATATTATCATTGGTACCTAAAATTTTTATAGCTAGAGCACGAATCTTGAAACGTACTGGTATAAAATTACGCCGTGAGGTAATTTGTTTGTGTACGACACCGGGCTTCCTGCATATACACGTATATCGTTTTTCCATCAGAAGCTGTTCCGTGTTAGTAGATACTACCGGCCAGCACATCCAGCTCCAGCCCGAGAGATCCATGGACGCCCTACCGGACGACGCTCTCGGCGATGTTCTCCGCCGTCTTCCACCACGCTGGCTGGCCAAGTCGCGGTGCGTCTGCAAGGCCTGGCGCCGCACCGTCGACGAGCGCCGCATCCTGCGCCCGGGCCTGCTCCCGCTCACGCTCGCCGGCATCTTCATCCAGTTCGACTCCCATGCGTTCCCGGAGTTCTTCGCCCGCCCCTCTCCCTCATCGGCCAATACCAAGCTCGACTTCCAGCCTGTACGTGGTCAACCCCGCCACGCGACGCTGGGATCTTTTGCCTCCACGCCGGTGTCCGGCCGATCCAAAACGGGTCACCTTTTGGTCCAACGACTATCTAGCCTTCGATCCTGCCGTGTCGTCCCACTTCCAAGTGCTCAGCATTCCCTATTTGCGGCCATCTACACACATCCAATTAGACCCCTTGGTGGAGAAATCCGAATGGCCGCCATCTACATACATCCTGGATGTCTTCTTGTCAAAGTCGGATCGCTGGGAGGAGAGGCCTTTTGTCAGAGAAGGTGATGTTGCAGGGATCGTCGCCGAGGCACGACAAGATCACCCCTACGGATGGTCATCGGCCAAACGTGGCGCTGCCTACTGGCGACAAGCACTTTATGTGCACTGCCAGCCTAATGCTGTCAAGAGGTATACATATATATACTTGATTATAACATTACCAATTTGACACCGTCACTTGCTTTACCATGATCAAAGGATCACTCGATTCTATGGACTTATTTACAATTTCTGTCAATGATTTGACCTTGCAGGATATCCCTTTCCGATGACAAGTACCGTGTGATTAAACTATGACAAGTACCGTGTGATTAAACTACCAACCGACAAGGAAACCATGGCTTATCTAGGAAGATCAAAAAAAGGCGTGCACTATGCATCGTTCGTTAAGGATCTCTTTCGAGTTTGGATCCTGGATGAATCATATGGTCAGATGAAGTGGATGATGAAGGGTGAATATGACCTTAAGCGTGTGCGAGCGTCGGATCAGCGTGTTCATGGTCCAGGGGTCTTACAAGACATTAACTATGAATTCTTCCGTTCTCAACTTCCAGAAGTCAAGAAGAAAGTAATGGTCCAAGAAAAAACTGAATGGGACTCCGACAATGACGGTGTAGACAACATCATAGACATGGCCGAAGAGCGTAGCCATGGGTGTGATGTACTCGGATTTCACCCGTTCAAAGAGATTATGTTCTTGAGCAGCTTCACGAAAGAAACATGGGAGGCTACGGTACACGCCTACCATTTGAATAGCTCGAGGGTTGAATGCTTTAGGCAACATGCGCCCAGCATGTTATAATCTTTTTGAAGGCTTCAGATGTACCGAACAAAATTACGAATATTTTCCGTACACGCCATGTTGGGCAGGCGAGTTCCATAGCAACAACAAATGTAATTTATAACGTCAGTCAGTCATCTGGAACGAACCTGGGTACATTATTGTTATGTTATTAGCTAGAGATATATTTGGAATTTATCGGTATAAACAATCTAGATTCTTGTGTGAATCTTCCATGTGTTTTTTACTCAAATTAAGCATCTACTCTCTCTGTCCCAAAATATAAGATAATTTTTGTATATTTTGGGACGAAGGGAGTAGCTATTATGAACAAGTCAATCATCATAGTGGGGTACCTGATGTCACGTAGAAACATCTAGCTATTTGACTCAGATTAAGCATCTAGCTAGTATGAACAAGTTGATCAGTATGAGCAGGGTTTGCACTACAACAGGAAACACCACTAACTAGCTAGAAACTCTTAACTGAAACACCACTAACTAACGGATAAACAGTGAGGTACCTGTTGCCGCGAGAAACATCACACCATCCAATTTGCATCGACCAAACACAAATCAGTCATCACTCGTCAACCTGAAACAGCATTCATGCCATATCATAAGATATGCAGCAACAGGCGTCTTTTTGCTTACTTGCCTCATCACCATGGCATCACAGACACAATGGTCTGGTCTGGACCCAACTACTGAAAAGGATGCAAACAGGGTCAGCTCGCAAAATGCCTCAACGATACAAGAAATAAACAACAAGAGCCTTTGCTGTAAACAATTATAATTACCTGAATGTTGAATATTCATTGAATATAGACTTCAGAGGAAATGAAAAATGAATGCTGCATTATAGAGAAACAATAACGGCTGCAAGCTGAAGTAAGGTTCCAATATTTCTCACATGACACATACAAGATACCCTTTGATCTAGAGCCGGATAAAACTGTGTAGTAAGTCCATTCGGTCCAGCTATCCATAGTCAATCCAGCTACAGGACAAGCAAAGGTTACATGTGTGCTACATCCATGGTCCCTGATTCTTCTTGTGGCCAGGTTACAGAAGGAACATCCCTACATACACAACTACACGTAGCTAGGCTGAGTTGTTAAAACGGACAAGGATTAATCTGAGTCTGGCTGTTGCCTGGTTGGTCGCCGAAAGTAGTACCTGTTACCAGAAAACAGTGATGATTAATTCATTCAGAAGCAGGCATTTACCAATGAAAACCTAAGAACAAAATTGAAGTGAGACTGTCGCATACACGAAAATGTCGATGCCATGAAGTGATGCGTATTTCCTGAGCAGGCGTTCTATGGTATACCACTCTGATCGCTGGGCGCCACTTCGCTGACCAATCCGAGGCATGTGGATACTCGCTTCAGGTAAATAAACGGAAACAAATTAAGGTGAGCTTGATAAACTAACTAGACTAAAATCACATTGGAAAATACAAATGTGGAGTTTGTTTTTTAGATAATGTAGAGCTTGTTACTGCTTGAGAGGATGAAAGTAGTTAATCGAGACAAATATGCTGTAATTATTGGTCTATTATCACCAGTCACACCACCTCATGAACTACTGAATAAATTTGGTCCAACTGAATTGAGCTGGTTTCAGAACTAAATTAAATTTACTCCACAAACAATTCAACCCAATATATCTTGCTACGGAGTAATCATCAAACTATTTAAGATGTTAACAGCAAACTTGAACGGGTGAAAACACAAGGTAGCATTCTAATGTCATGATTTAAAGATGCACCTCAAGTTTCTAATGTTAATAAGTCAAGAAGGAATTGATACCAGAACGCTCAGCAGCTGAGAAGGCCGCCTTTGACAAACCCAGCTCCAAGTCAGACATTGAGATTTCACTTCTTGGAATCTTACGTTTCGGATTATAAGACTGCACAACAGCAAGTGCCACCCATAGAGGTGCATCCAAACTCCGGCTACAGTTGGCTTCTGCAGAGAGGATACAAATGCAGTGAAATACAACGGTTTGGACTCACTGTAGACTATGATGATTTATAAAACTAATGTAAGTTCTACAGAGGATACAGAGGCGGTGAAAAAAAACTAGCTCAAGTAACTGTGGACTACATTTTAAAAGGTAAATACACTTGAAGTTGAAGCATCCGTAGATGCACAAACATTGTAAAAGGCACATTTTTAATATAGCAATGGAATTTCAATGCACTTTAGATACCAAGCAGACAAATATAGTCTAAACTCACATTCGAATGCAAATGAACGAACTCAGATTAACTTTATATAACATAAGATGCTCGTGGCCTATGGCACACTCCCCACAAAACCTATGTGGACTGCAAATACATCCAAAGTCTACCTAACTCAGGTTACCATGATATAGCTTTTGCAGGATTGTATCATTGTTATTTCAATGTAAACCCCCTACAGTGGACTTGCAGAGTGACCAAATAAGCCAGAACTGCTATACATGAAAAGGTGCTGAACATGATTCTGTCCTTAAATCATAGTATAATTTTGTGGTGCTACGTGAAATTGGTAACTAGATATGTGATCTATTATGGACAGCAACACTGCAGTATGCTTGATTTATTTTAGCAAGCATTCTAAGTTTCTAACAGAGAAGAGATATACACCATTAACAACGAGTCCACGAGCTGCCACCTGTCGAAAATATCATATATCATAATGCCAAATCTCTGATGGTCAATTAGTAACTAGTTAATGTGATTATGTTTGGCATATAAGAAATGGCACAACTTGGATTTGATTTGCATTAGTAATCCTGCCAAGGTTAGAGCAAGATAACTGTTCATCATCAATGCGAGCAGTACAGTGAGCATATAAACATCAGTACCAATGATATTTTCAGGCATTCAAGTAGCAGTTAAGTATGAAATGCTTGTCATAAAGAAGCAAAAATAAGCGGAGCTAGCTTAAGAACCAACCATCTAGCTGAATCAAGTGAAGATCCCCCATGTGAAGATCGTCGACTTCAGAAGCACGATGATAAGCATCTGGAATGTATGTTGAGAGACTAGTCAAAGCATCAAACATTCCTCCATGACCCCATGTCCCAGAATTATCTACACAACTGCACCAGCATTTGATTCGTTAGTACAAAGTGTGGTTCACAAGAAACTAAGGAGTGTTGGAAGGAATTCAAAGAAATTTAAATTGCACATTTCAACTTCAGCAGTTTAAAACCTGATCTCAAATCTCAGAGCCTTCTATAAAGGAATAGCGTATAACATACTACAGTTCCATCAAGAATTCTAGCAAGTGGTAGTGGACTTCGCCAAACAATCTAATCACACTTCTTCCCTGAAAAAACATACCTGAATATAATGGCAGGCTTTGCAGCGCAAACTTTTGATGGATCAGTGCAATCTCCATATACAAGTTGGACGGATCCTGAGTCAGAAATATTCTGATTTGGTATGTTATCAGGAACTTTGACCCCTAATGTCTGGTACCCCAAATCTTTCCACTTGGCCAATCTCTTTTCTTCAGCCTTTTTCTTATTAGCTTCACGTTTCAAGAGCTTATCTTCAGGTGCAGGTCTTTGCCTTTCTAATTCAACTGGGACATCTTCAATAGAATGTGAAGCCTCCTTAAACTTCTCTACCCAGGATAGGTACGCAGCTTCGTCAACCCCTGGATCAATGCTAATAGAATCACAAGCTCTTGTAATCACAGCCCCGCTGCCCTCAGTCAAATCTGGATTGATTTCAAATGCTCGGTCATCCTTTTCTGAAGGTTCATGAGTACGCATTTTGATAACATTTTCTGACATTGATTTCAATTTTTCCAGTGTCTCCTCATTGATTGTTTCTGCAGCTGTATCCGCGGGGTCAAACTGGTGTAAGCCAAATATAATCGAACGCATGTCATTAGCTTCATTTCCCAAGTCTTTCCCTTTCCCATCAGTTGCATCCTTATCTCCAAAAATATTGTGGCTAAGCTTAAGTTTTCTCTCTGCTCTTCGCATGATGACCTGCAACCATTTCAAATTAAAGAGAAAAGGTCAGGAGCAACTTAATCAAGAAAGTACTGGTACATCGCAAGTCAGAGTTTTGACCTCTTCAATTGTGCGTTGCGATACCAAATTTATTGATAATACATGATTCAACTGTCCAATGCGGTGAGTACGCTGCAAAGCCTGTTTGTCAGCCTGAGGATTCCAGTCTTGCTCATAAAAAATAACCTGCAATCAATCATGTCAATGAGCAACAAAATTGATCAATATCATAAAGTTTTCAAAAAGGACAAATGATCAACTGTCTGCTGGGCACTAAATACACATTTAGGATAAAGAACCATAACTAGAATCCATAGATAAGAGAACTGGATCTGATTAGCTATAGTTTCAAATTGAACTATACTCACAGTATCAGCACCAATGAGATTAAGCCCAACACCCCCTGCTCTAGTTGATATCATGAAAACAAAAGCTCCACTTGGATTACTGTCATCTCTTACAACACCTTTGGTAGCTTGAGAGCTGAAATTTCTGATTGCTGCAAACCGTTCCTCGGCACGTACTGAACCATCCAGGCGCTCATATGTGTAATTACGCAGTTCTAGGAAATCCTGTTTAAAGGATGATGCAAAAGAAATTATTTACAGATGCGCAACCATAAGAGAAATTATTTAAAGAAATTATTTACATATGCCCGTGCGTTGCAACGGGAAAGAAAATTACGGTTATGTGCAATCACAATGGTTCATAGTGAATACACTATGAACAAACGCTAGTTGTCCCACCTATATATTCAAAGAAACGCTGATTGTCCCATTCACCTAAACATCCAACAGTGCTACCAACGGTAGGGAGGCGCACGTTGAGGTCTAGAAGAAATACATCACAACCGCACAATCACAAAAGGAACCATAGCGTAGTTGGGAGTTCTTTTTTTTGGCGTAGTTGAGAGTTACACGTAAGGTCATCGGTGCCTATTAGACGCCCAGACCACGGGCAGTCATCTGGACATCGCCGGCTAGCCATGCCTCGCTTGATGCAAGGCGGTCTTTTGCCCCGTACAACATGAAATATCCATGCATCAGTTTCTTGGTATAATTTGAATTTTCATCCACACACAGGCCCAGCGAAACAACTGGAGGAACCCGTCAGGCGAAGGCCCAACCCAGCAACGTGGAAGCTCAATCTTGCGTGGGCTTCGACTTTGCCTGGGCTCTTTAACCAACATCACAGATAACATAATCTATAAAAAATATAACTTCACTTTAGAACGCGTCATGTTGTCTGGTTGGGTGGCAACCCCTAGGTTGTCTCTCGTGAAGGTCGTGTGTTCAACTCCTAGCTGTGGTGATTATTTTTTAGTCTTCAACAGACTCCTGGTTTTCAGGCGAAGGCCCAACCCAGCAACGTGGAAGCTCAATCTTGCATGGGCTTCGACTTTGCTTGGGTTCTTTAACCAGCGTCACAGATAACAAAATCTATAAAAAAATATAACTTCACTTTAGAATGCATCATGTTGTCTGGTTGGGTGGCAACCCTAAGTTGTCTCTTGTGTAGGTCGTGTGTTCAACTCTTGGCTGTGGCGATTATTTTTTAGTCTTCAGCAGACTCCCGGTTTTGTTTCGTTTGTACGTCTGTTTCCTTTATTTGCACAAATATATGTTCCTCCATCGGATGGACAAAACTAAAAAATAGCGTACATAAAAATTCTCAAGACGGGACGAAACAAAGCAGAGCCAAACCAAGAATACCTATTCCCTTTAATAGTAGGTATAGATATGCCAGCATGGTTCAAGAAAAACAAAACCTGCAGAATGTCCAGCGTCTGAGTCATCTGAGCAAATAGCACAACACGATGACCTAACCTGTGGAGCTTCTCAAGAACAAGGTCTAGCACAATGAGCTTTCCACTAGCCTGAATAAATATCACATAAAATATCATTGAACAACCGGTCTGTATAGTCCCTCTTAAAGTCCCATGTTTAAAAGGCACAATCTAAATATGCTCTTAGTTGTCCTGTTCAAAAATAAATCAGAACTGACCTGAACCAAATGCTCCCCTTCCTCATAAGGCTCAGGCTCAATACCACTGAATAGATATGGATGACTGCAAGCTTTCCGCAGTTGTACTACCTGATAGGAGTTGCAAAAAACAAGACACGGAACTTAAATTTATACAGAGCCTCTAATGTGCTTAACTGTCAAAAGGCAAAAGAGTCAAAAAAGCAAGACTTGATATAAATGGAAGATCACACATCCCAGCACTCTGGTATGAACTAACTACTCTGAACAAACAAATAAACTGTAAATGGTATGTAAAGACACATCAAAATACAATTTTACTGAGATGTAATCTTGTTTATTATGCCATGTTCGATAAAAATATTTAGTTTTGCTACAAGAAAACTAATATTTAATAGATAAATAATTCATGGTTCAAATAGTTGTTAATAAATAATAAGTTCACAAAGCCAGACACGAGGCAAAGCGAATGAACTGTAAAGCTATGCCAGCTATAAACAAACAACCTGATTTCATTTACAGGAGCACGGGTGGCAAGCATGAAAAATTACACTGAGGATACACGTACTGAAATCTATATAATTTCGTACTGTGGAGCTGTACATAGATACAAGATGCTGATAAGCAGAAAAAAAAATCATTACAATGTTCTGCAGAGATTGATGACGAGAAGATCCACCAGTAAATGAAAGAAGTGTTTGCAGCTCTTTTCTCAACACTGATAAGTATATCTTCTTCTGTAAGGGTGCCAGAGGTACCATCCTGCAAAGATCATATGAACTTTAGAAAGGTTAGGGGGGTAAAAATCCAAGAAGGTTATGCTGAAGCTTAGATAATGTCATACTGACACTGTCAGCTCAGTTAATGGAGGCAATTCCAGAATTCCGCTCTCAATTAGTAAAGCCTTTGTTCGTCGGAGCATAAATGCTCTGAGTATATGTTTAAGGATCTTGAATTGTCTGTTTGCTTTATTAGCTTCACTACCTGTTGAGAAACATATTGCCGTTTTTAAAACCAAAAGAAGTGGACTTAAAACTGAAAATAAGATAATGTTAAAGAATGGTGCATGTTCACATTTTTGCAAAAAAAAAAAGAAACAAGCAAGCAGGGCAGGTGCTCCTATGGTTATGTGAAGATCTCAAACAAATAAAATGAAAAGGCATGATGTCACAGATAATTTAATGATGTGGGAAGAACTGGTTTGAATGATTAGAAAGAACTGGTTGGCACAGCCAAACGTTGTGGGCTTGTGGCACCTTATATCACTACCTGATGACCAAAGTTTGATTTCTGGTTCCCCATCAACCATAGTTGTTTGGGTTATTCTTGTGGAAACTCCACTAAGATTTGAAGTGATTTGAACTTGTTACTTGTTTGTTGTGATCTTAACATGACTATACCAGACAACTGTGTCACCATATCCAATATCAGAGAACAGGGAAATATCATCTAATGTATCAATGACATGTGGGATGTGGCCCAGGGCCCACATTGGATATGTTTTCCGATCTGCACCACTTTTCAATGGTACTGTGATAATTTTCTCTTTGTAAAAGCACAAATACATTTCGTTGCCATAAAGAGAGGACTGCCAATCAAACCACTGTCTTCAAACAAAAAAAATCTTTATAAGGTACATTCTGATTTTCTGTGTTCTCAAAAAAATAACCAGGCCATTGATGAAAGAGTAACAGTTTTTAACAAACACATCGCCATGTCCGCACCTAAATATAATATAACATGAAGCAATAAGAGACTACACATATGTTTGCACATAAGGTGGCCGGTTAATGAAAAACATTAATCTCAGTGGTACTGCACATGAGGTATATGGTGCTCACAGCTAAGTTGCATAGATGTTTCTGACAGAACAAAAATTCTCAACTAGCGAATCACTCTATAACATTAAGGCAAATACCTGAAAACAAATTCCCTGCTTCCTTGAAAGTAGAAAGAAATTCATCTAGGGACCCGAAAACTGAAGGCATGCAGAAGTGCATCAACGCCCATAGTTCAGAAAGGTTATTCTGGACAGGAGTGCCTGTTAGTAGTAGACGCCTTGGCATCATAAAGCGTTCTTCAAGAACATTATACAGTACCTGGAAAAAAATGCAGAGCTAGTGTCATACAACTCACAATCAGAGCCCGCAACTCCCATTATCATACTGAAGCAGCGGTTTTACATACACTTGAAGGATTTTTAAGACGCTGTGCCTCATCAATCACCACATAGAGCCAAGGAATTTGTGAAAGAAAATCTTGATCCATTAAGGCTATGTCATAGCTCGTCAGCATCACATCAAATGGCAATTCCTATTTGCAGTGGTGAAAGAATAAAGAAGTTATAGGCAATGTACCAAAATTCCTACAGAAGTACAGTGAGAAACAATGCTCTAGGACAAGCAAACAAAGCTATTTTGGGATATGTAGGAACAACAAATATAACATCCAATGGGTGTTGTTGCCCATATCTAGGGAGATTTAGACACAAAGTACACAAACTTGTAAGAGAACAGCATACATTTGAATGTGAAGAATTTTGGACATCTTCATGGATCGTTCTCCGTATCTGACGACGATGCGGCTTATCACCAACATACTGGATGACCTTCAAGGTGGGGCAGAATTTACCGAACTCCGACAACCAGCCATCCGTCACACTCAAAGGGCATAACACCACTGCAAGAAAAATCAGACCCTTATGAGATGAAATGGAAACAATAGCGTGGCTAGCTATTATTAAGCGGACAAATGAATGAAGTTAAACACGGTAGAGTACACACGGAAGGGCCCGGGGGCGATGGATTTGATCTTCAGGTAGCTCAGCAGAGAAATCGCCTGCAGGGTCTTCCCCAGCCCCATCTGCACATTATGGTCAGGCACAAAAATCAGCGGTCACATGAGCAAAATGTGGCTCTGAAAGTGTTGGCGCCCGATTTCAACACGCGGCAGCCGCCGTTGGTGGCCGAATCGAAGCTGCGTCATCCCTTCCCAGGTAATCGTCTACGGAAGTGCGGCCGGAATCAAGGGGCTCACCTCATCGCCTGCAAAACGAAACGGGATTCGATTGGTTAATCGCGACGGCGTAGTGCTCAAGGAGAAGCTGAGAGGTA
>NC_057805.1:509422778-509460376 GCF_018294505.1 Triticum aestivum | reverse complement strand
GACGCCGTCCAGCTGGTGCGGCTTGAGGTCGGCCGTGACGCCGAGGTCGGCGGAGGAGAGGCGGGGGAGCTGGGACTTCCCGTCGGCGGAGAGGACGAGGTCGGCGGCGGCGAGCAGGCGGCGCTCGTAGGCGGTCGCCGCCATGGCGAGGAGGGGCGGGAACGGGGAAAAAAAAGAGGGAAATGGAGGTGGGGAATAGCCCGGAGCGACGACGTGGAAGAGACGAGAAGGCTGCCTAGTCGGCGTGTTGGATACGGCCCGGCCCGGCCCGGCGTCGGCCCGTTTCTCTCGAGGTGTCCCATCCCCTTGTGCAATTTTTTTTAAACCGGCAAGAGCAATAGGAAAACCCGAAATCACTAGTTAGGAGGATCATTAGTAAACGTCACTTCCACCTTCTCAGATGCTGACAAGTGACCTGTGAGTTTTTCCTTTTTTATATAGATTTGTTTTTAAAACATTTCTCATCTTCTCATAAGCTGACAAGTGACCTGTGAGTTTTTTTATATAGATTTGTTTTTTCAAAACGTTTTATCTCTTAAACCGCACGTTAAAAATTCTAAACTTTTTTCATCGTTGAATTTCTCACATTGAGATCTTCGAAACTAGATCACATCTTAATAGGTTTCGACGGACTTTTTTTCCACAAAAACACAGAGGCCGAAAGCAAGGTTTTTTCCACTTTATTTTTCCATATTAGAGAAGCATAGACCTGTGCCTCCACGACATTCAAATATGTGCTTCTCGTGGAAACAAAAAAAAATACGTAAAAAAGTTAGCGATCTTTTTTCTTACCTGGAAGAGCAGTTGTGCTTCTTGGAGAAGCAAATCTATGCCCTCGTGAAAGCACACAAAAACAATTGCGCAAAAATTAATAGTGATTTTTCCCCTTCCGAGAAGCATTTGTGCCTTTACGAGAAGCAAATATGTGTTTCTTGTGAAAGCAAATATGTGCCTCCATGGTAAGCAAATATGTGCTTCTCGTGGAAGCACAAAAAAAGTCGTGCAAAAAGAGAATTCATGGTATTCTTCCCTTTCTGAGAAGCGTCTCGCATAAGCAAATTTGTGCTTCTCGTGGAAGCATATTTTTTTTTCTTTCCCTCTATCATTGCGTCTTTTTGAAAATTATAATTTTATTCAAAAATGTTTCATGTTTTTGATTTTTTTTGGAAAATTCAAATAATTTTCATGAATTTTTTTAAAAATGCTTGTGTTTTCAAATTTTGTTCATAATTTCACATTTTCTAAAAATTGTTCAAAAGTTCAAAAAAATGATCTTATTTTCAAATTTTGTTCATAAATTCAGAAAATGTTTGCATTTTTAAAAATTTGTTGGGTAACTTAATAAAATGGTCGTGTTTTTAGAAAATTGTTCAAAATGTCAGAAAATGTTTCCATTTCCAAACTTTTCTCACAAACTCAAAAAAATGTTCAAGTTCTCAAAAAATGTCTGGGAATTGCAAAAAGATCATGCTTTTCAAAACTTGTTCAGATTTCAAAAAAAATCCCATCATCATATTTTTTTTCATGAGCTAAAAAAATTATGTGTTTCAAAACTTGTTACCTTTTACTAAAAAAATTCACATTTCCAAATGCGGGTGCTGCTTTTTTTTAGATTTGTTGTTGCGTGTTACACGCTACAGAAAACAAACAATTACTTCTCTCTAGTGGCCCAACCAAGTCGGGTGACCCACATATAAAAATGTTCACCATTTAGAAATAATAAAAAGTTAAACAATTAGAAGACTGAAAAAATAGAAATTGTTCCCCATTTGTAAAATATTATTGTTACTTCAATAAAAGTAATTCCAGAGTCCGTGAGGCAGCGGGACGCCTACCCTCCATCCATGGCAGCGGCGGAGAAGGGGCGGGGCAAGACGTGCGGCGGCGGAACCCTTTGTCGCGGTGACCGGTGAGGACGGCTCGACTGGCCGCGGTGGCGGCAGAAACCCTATCAAGAGTTCGAAACGAGCTCTCCTCCTTTCTGTTCTGGTCGTGCACGCGGATGTGGCTTTTTTCGATCGGGTTCGTAGGCAGGTCACGCGGTGGCATTCTATCAGTAATTTGCACGAACTTCACGGGCAACCAAATACCCTTCTTCGTTTGTATGTAGCCTCTGACCCCCGGTTTATTTTCATTGTGAAGGGCGAGGTGGCGAAAATAAGTTAAGCTCAATACACCAATTAAAGTTTTTTTGGCTTTTGGCTAAGCTACAAAAGAACTGTTGATACTGACTTTATATGTGGTATACGCTACATCTAACGAAATATCAATTGATGTGTAAGGTGGTGTGTATATGGTTGAAGTGGGTGGCCACAGAGCCTTGTAACCAACATGGATGGTGGCATAATTTCGAGATTGGCCCACCTTCTCTGTCGACATAGGCAAAATTTCGGTCTCATATGGCTTTACTGTTGCCAATTCGTCATTTTTATATTCTTGCCAGACAGTTTGTTCTGAAGTTTGATGTGTGCGTGTTAGCTATATAGAGGTAAGATATCGCTCATTATGCTATGTATCCACTCGATGCTATATTTGAGTAAACAAAAATGCTCTTTTATGAAAAGATTTTTCTATTCCGCTCCATAGCAATGCACGAGCATCCAGCATGCACTTCCAGGATAATAACGTATAAACTTTCGTAGCTTCATAGAACCAATCTGTGGTTGGATGATTAAGAGGACAGTGGTGTCCCCAACCCACCAGGATTCAAATCCTAGACTTGACATTGGTGCTCGCATTATGTCTGGATTTATTTCAGGCTTCCGGTGATGTTCGTTCAGTGAGAGGAGACGTTCCTGTCGACTGCGAGGCGCCTCTGATGACTTCGTAAAATCTCAAGTCAGTCTCTCGGGGGTGTCCACAAGGATAGGGTATGCGTGCATGCGTTCATAGGTGAGTGTATGCTCGTGTATGTGAGCGACTTCGATTGTACTATGTTAAAAAAAACTTTTAATATCTTCATACGTACACACACGACATGACGGCCATCCAGTCGAGATCGATCCACCAAAGCTAACTAACCTTTGTGCTCAGAAGGGGAACCTGCCGTCTATCTATCGATGGAGCAATTTTGTCGCCATCCTCCCCAGGCGGTGCTGCATCTTCCCCAACCTCACAAGCTTGGTCCTTGACGGTTGCGGCTTCGGTGGCAGATTGCAAAGGCATTTTCTGCACAACACTCCTGATGCTTGTCATAATGGGAGTAACTTATCTAGTAACATAACGTTTTTCAAGACAAATTTGCTTATATGTCACATAGTTAATGAGGAGACATGTATTTAGAGTAACATAATATGTTACCGTAATATAGGATTTCCCAAAAAAAGATGAGAGTAAGCTAATAAATGAAGCCACATATGACACTAGTACTGTGTTACTTTGCACTATAAAGATAGTAACTTAGACTAGTGTCATATGCATGCCACTAGTATAAGTTACTCCCCACTATGACCAGCCTGAGTGTGGCTTGCTCCGAAAAGTTGTGAGGTACGTACTTTAACCCGTTCCAAATGCCTATTGCGGATTCACGAGATTAGAATAACTTCATAATAACAGGCATAACTTTGAGTGGGGCATTTTGAAGCTCGGCTTCCATGTAGACCGAAATTTTTGAAAAAAAAATTCAAAATTCAAACCCTTTAGTTTCAAAAAGTCTTGAAAAATTGTACAAGTAAACAAGGATGTGATGTGTATGTGTGTAAAATTTCCGAACGAAATACTTTTGAAATACGATCTGTGTAAAAAAGACAAATTCATGGATTTTGAGGATGAATAGTGCATCTACTAAAAAGCCTCGGATTTGTCTTTTTTGTGTAGAACTCATTTTAACGTATTTTGTCCTGATAATTTACATAATCGTGCATTATGTCTCTATGTGCATGGGTATCTTTTCAAAAAAAAAAATTAAATGCGCCAGTTTGAATTTTGACCATTTCAAATTCGGCCTCCGTCAAGGCCAAGCTCCATTGAGCATTTTTGCATAATTTTAACCTTTTTAATCGGAAAATACAATGCATTGGAAGCCTTATAGCCAAGTGTCTTTTCTTCTCAGTGGCATTTTACCCATACGTGGAGTGAATGTGTCATATATTGGATTCAATCGTGATTAATATGTTGACTAACAATTTTTCTCACGTGTGAGTGCATGCAGTGGGAAGAGTATCCATATGGTTATTCAAAGAGGGAGGATGAGCCCTCAAATTGGCATAACTCCTCAAATTGTCATCTTTTGAGGAGTCAAACTGCACCTAACAAAAGTCTCAAACTCATATATTTGATGAGTTAACTCTCAAACGATTCTTTTTTGCCTCAAATTTGAGAGAGCCGCGCCACTTCTCCTCAAATCCTAAGTTAGCTCTTGTTAAAAAAGAATCAACAGAACCATTGGCATGGCAGCTGATTTACCTTCTGCCGCTATAAATTCATACCGGCGCCTCACCCAAATCCTATCTCTTCCTTGTCGGCCGTTCCCAAAGGTCACCAGAATCTGGTCCAAAATCACCGTTGGCCCCGGATTCTCAACCGCCGTCGACCTAATCGCTCCTGCCGCTCGATTGGCCGCTACCGTCACCATGGTGACGTTGATCCCCATCCACACAATACGCTTTGCTCATGCCAACACCTCCCGCAGGTCATCGTGCGGGGAGCTACCGACGAGATGAAGGATGTGGAAGAGGAGTGGCCCCACGCTAGCGCCGAATTATCATTATCATCATAGGAGGAGGGGGTCACTACTAGAAAAAAGGCTATTAGTGACACATCAGTTTTTGCACTATTAACACGTCACTATTAACAAATAGTAATGGCGTTTGATGCGCCATTAGTAACCCAGATAATAGTGACGCACCACATAATGCGCCATTACTATGCCTAGAAGTGCGCACCATTACTAACCATTTTTTTTTAAATTTTTTTCAAATTTTTTTCTTAATCTCGGGTCACTATGGCTTAATCTCGGTTCAATATGCTTAATCTCAAGTCAAATCGCACTCCGTGGTCAAACTTCCCGGAAGGTCACCCATCCTCACACTACTCCAGCCCGAGCACGCTTAACTTCTCAGTTCTATCCAACCCAGCACCAGCTCACTTAACAGGCACTTGTTGATATATCTATCATATCAATCATATTAAACCTTGTTGATGTCTAGGACTTTGTTCATGTTCATGAGTGTGATGGAATTTTGAAAAAATATTTCAAACTTCCCGATCATATTACGTATCATATTTTGAAAAAAAATTCCAAAAAAATATTTGAAACTAAATTATTTTTTTCTGTTACTAGTGGCGCACCTACCTAATGGTGCGCCATTACTAAGTTTGAATTTTTTTCCATTCCCCCCTCTAGATCTTAAAAGCCCTGTATCTTTTATTCTGTTAGGTTTTTTGGGGTTCTAAAAATCTTCGAGTAGATGATTTTTCATATAAAAAACTTTTTAATCCGAATTCGTATGCAAAAGTCATGCCCATTTTACTAAATTCCAGAGAGATTTTGCAAATAAAATCAAAATTCATATTTGTAAATTTTCCCAACAACTAGACCACATATCACATGGGAAACTTATTTTCTTTTATTTTTTTGACATTTCCATCATTTTCTTTTATTTTTTAACTGAAAACTGAAAAGGCGGTCCGGGGAGGTGTGCATTTAGTAATGGCGCACCTTCACAAAGTGCGTCATTACTATGTGTATGACTTGGTCAAACCTTGGTCAAAGTGCGCACCTATGCAAAGTGCGCCATTACTAAGTCTGACTAAGGTTTGACCCAGTCATACACATAGTTATGGCGCATGGTGGGTGTGGTGCGCCATTACTGCCCCCTGGTGCGCCACTGCTAACAATTGTTTTTTCAAAACTAGTAATGGCGCACCACACATCAGGTGCGCCATTAGTAATATGGCCAATAATGGTGTACCTATATCTGGTGCGCCACTGCTATATAGCAGTGGCGCACCACATACATGATGCACCATTAATGTCCATATTAGCTATAGCCGTTTTTCTAGTAGTGGGTGAGGGGTGAGGAACCTGATGAAGGCGCGAGGATGCACGGCGACTGTGTAGTGGTGCCCCTCCAACCATGAAAGGAGGAGGAGCACCGCGTCGCCGAGCAAGTTGACCTTGCGGCCGTCGCCGCCCTCCTCATTGACCCCTGAGCGGTGGCGGAGCACCGTGCCGCCAAGGCGGTGTTGCAAATCTCGATGCTGACGCCGACGACTAGCGGCTGCCGAAGATGCGTAGATGCGCCCATGACGGCGAGGCATCGTGCTCCGGCAGGCCGTCGGTGATAAACCTCGACACCAACTCCGATTAGTGTTCGTTTTAGCATAAATGTAGGTTATTTTAGGTTTAATTTAGCTCTAAATTGAGTGCTACCTACTTTAATTATGAACTATGACATTGTGTTTTGAACGACTGTCTATAATTATTCACTTTGTGGTTTAAATCTAGTTTTAAATTTGAGCTTCGAATGAGACGTTTTTATATAATTTGAATTGAAGAGTTGAATTTAAGGGTTCAGTTAGAGTTGCTCTAAGAACATGATTTGGAGACTGCGGCAATGTCCCCCACCCTGAAGTTGGTGCGAATCATTGATGGATGACGAGATGATGTCCATGATTACATGGAAGCTACCCTCGGCTACGATGACCGATTAAGATCAAGAAATATTTAACTTGTGTTTCTTTTTTGAGCGATTACCCTGCTGTAAACGAATGACCTTCTGAGATACTCTATCTTTCTGTCCGAAAATATATTGCATGTATGGCATTTTACAATTCGTACTCCATTTCTTACTGTGAATGTGAGAGCTTAGACCATAGCACTTTTTCAGAGGAGTTCATACAGTAGCAACGGTGAATATTTTGAAGCCGAAGAAGTTAATTTGCGTGGGCATTATTTACATACATGGAGTACAGCCGGCCCAGTAGAGTGCGACCGAGACAGGCTTGAATTGAGATGGGCTTTCTTGGGCTCATTTGGGCTAAAGGTGAAGGTGCAGGATTTCGGAAGTGGTTCCAAACCAAACTTATATCGTCAAAATAACAGATAGTACTATTTTTTAATTGTAAAGAAATTTCACATTTTCACCATAAGTAATTACCTATTTACTGTATATATACCTTTTTGTGTGTGTGATTTTCATGATCGGCCATGCGGATAGCTGACTAGAATAGGGGAAGTCAATACTTAAGGTGTGTGATGTAGCTAGCTAGCAAGGCTTATTAATGAACACGCATCAATTGTAATGGACTGCCCTGTGTGTGGCAGTCTCTATCACATGACAAAATTATTCTCTACCTATCTACTCCCTCCGTCCAATAATATAAGAACGTTTTTGAGTAGTTCACATGAACTTGCTGGCAAGCATCCATACATATACCCATCAGAACCAAGAATACTTGGACTTTCTTTCGTTTAGTAGCATAGCACTTGCTTCTACTTCAGAGCAGAAGAAGATGAATGGTCTGTGTGGTGCTCGGTGATAGCTTAGATGCGTGGATCTGTGTGGTGTGGCCTGCAGGGTGTGGTGCTGATGAGGCCGCACACACGCGGTACTCCGGCGAGCTCAGGATTATGCGGACCTTCTGGCTCCGCTTTATGCAAAGGAGGAAAAGGCGGTGGATTCCAGCGCTCCATGGCTCCAGACTCTCCCGCTGCTTCTTGCGCTTTTCGCCGCCCAGAAAGATTGACCACATGTGTATCTGGATTGAATTGTGCTAGCTAATGGTTTCATGTGCTCCACACGTACACAATAGATAGATCCTGAAAACGATGCCACTGCCGGTGAGGCATCGATTTGTGGACTAAGTTGATTAATTTCCATGCCCATAACATTAATTGTTTCACAGTAGTACTTTTCTGTTTTAGTATTGCCATGGTTTCCATTTTGTTGTGTTTGTCTACCTCGGGCCTTTGTGTTAGCATCTCCTTTTTGTTTGACAGTCACCAAAGCTACACAAATATGTAGCAGTGGCCTTGTGTGGACATAAGATCATGTGGGGTATTTCCGGCAAGCAAGGTCTGCATGGCTCCGACTCCTCCGCGTGAGAAGGAAAGAAATCAACAATGGTATCTATTCCGACCCGCTCATTAGTTGAGTCTATTTGATTTGATTGTGTGTGTGTGTGTCTGTAGGGAGGGGGGTTAGTATGTGGCGGAGTGGCGTAGGGACGTCGGCTGGGATGCGGCCGATCGTCGGTAGCATGACTTCATGGAGGGGGGGTGGTCAAATACTCAATTTCCCACTAGCGTAGACCGGCACACACGCCTATTAGATAGTACAGTTTTTTCACTGTATAAGAAATTTCATATTTTTTTTCACCAAACGGAATTACCTATTTACTGTATGTATACTTTTTGTGTGTGATTTTCAAGATCCATCTTGTCAATAGCTAGCTAGGATGAGAGAAATCAATGCATAATGTGTGTGATATGTAGCTAGCTAGCGAGGCCTAAAAGAACACACATGTAAGGGATTGTGCTGTGTGTGTGGCAGTCTGCATCACGCCTCACATGACAAAAATATTCTCTACCAGCAGCCGCCGGTGCATCAGCAGCCGATGCAGCAGTCCACGGCGTATCAGGCGCCGTTCCAGCAGCAGTTTTTTGGTACCTCGGGTCAGTTCTTGCAGCAGCCGCCGTATCTTCTTCAACCAACGTCTGGCTTCGCGCAACAACAACAGCAGCCGGTAGCGTTTCAACCCGCGGTGAACACTTATGTGCAGCATCCTGGAACTCCCGCTGGGGTGCAAATGGTTGCCAGCTTCAACGCCAGGCCGCCAAACAACTCTTCTGTCACCGGAGGACTTGCTGCTGCACGACCTCGTAAGCCGAAGGGAAGCAAGGGTGGCCGTCATAAGACACACCAGGGAGCAGTCTTGCCATTACTCCCCCACCTGCGGCCCCTATGATGCAGCCACCAGTGCAGGTGCCTGCCTTGGCCTCTTCGTCTATGATGGTAGCGGGTCACGGCCAGTACTCACATATGCAGCTGGGACGAATGCAACAGCAGCCTACGCCAACGATTCAACTTTCAGGGGCAGCCAAGGGTGCAGCAAATCCTAAGAAGGTGTGGTGCTCTAAGTGCCAGTCTGCAGGGCACACAAATGAGGACTGCGAGACACAACAGTATTGTTTCTGCAACAAGACTAATCACCCGATGACTTTGCGGGACGCCCTGCTCTCAAGATGCCCAAGCCGGTGGCAATGCTGTGTGGTTATGGAACAAAAAGTATGGCCTTTCTTTCAGATGCCCGACAATGTCTGCAGGGAGGATCTTGCACCACAGGATTCACTGATGGCGTTAGTATCTATTTCTGGTGGCTCTATAACTCCCAGTATCGTGGAGGCAGAGGTTGCTAAGATTGCTCAGTACCAACTGCAGTGGACGTGGGAGGCCATACCGTATGGCCAGGACGCTTTTTCTCATGTCCTTCCCGAGTGAGGAAGTTCTACACAGGGTGACTGGTTTTGTAGTTTTCGTCAAGTCTCACAATGTCACTATCGAGTTTAAGCCTTGGATGCCAGAGAAGATACCACACCGTTTCGAGCTGATACCTATTTGGGTCCACGTGCATGGGGTGCCTCACGCTCTCCGACGCGTCGCTAAAGAAGTTTCACCAGATATTCTTGTTCTCGAGCCGAAATGAAAAGGATTATAAAGATCCAGATAAGGACCCGGCAATGAAGAAGATAAACAAACACGCCATGACCAAGTTTAGCGACGCGTTGGCCGCCTGGAAAACAAGGGTGAAAGCAAGGATCATCGACAAGAAGGAACCCTACTCCGAGATTGTAAAGGATAATCCGACAATCACGGAAGAGCAGTTTCAAATATTCAAGGCGGCTTGCGAGGCCGAAGCTGCCAAAAAAAGTCTAAGTACATGAAGGGGCTTCAACAGAGGAACATTGGGAGCCACCACCTTGGAAGCCGTGGTTACGGCGGGAAGAGGTCCAAATGGGCCAAGGAGGACGCGGAAGCCACGAGTCTGGGCATCCCAGACCCCTTGGCGGAGTTCACCGTCCCGCAGGAGCGTGACGTCCTCAGGGCCCGACACCGGTGGGACCCAGTGAAGAAGGTTTTCGAGACGAACGCGGTCACGACGGAGTTCATCAGACTGCTGGTAATTTTAGTTTTTGATCAATCCGACTGCATGTTAGTCATATTTCTAAACGATCCTTGTGCCTTTTGCAGAGAGAGCAGCACAGGATTGCGGCCGAAAGTGACTCGCCGTCTGAGGCGTTGGCGAGGCCCTAGTGGGACACTCCATTCAACCGGACGTCGAACATATTGAAACGACTCCTGGTGGATACTCGGCCGTCGTATGGACGCGTGCACGGTGTCGGAGATGGCGCCACGTGAAAGAAGTACTACAGTGAGACCAAGGAGGAGAGAAAGGAAAGACGGAGGTTAACCGAAGAAAACATCGACAAGAAGGTTGAGATTGCGGTTGAGAAGAAATCATCTCAGACAGTCGCAACAGCGGTAGCTGCCGCAAAACAGATGGTTGTAGATATGTCCACTTCCTTGGTTCCGGCCGTTTTCAATTGGACCAGGCAAAATCCAGAAAAAAATGCAGCGGACTTTCCCCTTGCTGACTTCTTGGGGAGCAGCTCGACTAGCGTTGCACCTGCTCCCGCACCGGCTCCCGCACATGCTCCCGCACCTGCTCCCGCACCGGACGTGCTCGGCGGTGCTTTGTCTTTGGCTGAGCTCGACACCCTCACGGTATCTGTCACACCAGCCCCTTCAATAAATGTATAATCTCCCATTTTCGTTGCCTTACGGATGTCTCACGTCGCAGACTTTTCTTTGCAGGCCGACGAAACCCCCCGCACCATATTGTACACCATCGGCGACCAGAAGGTGGACGTGGGGAAGGCGACGATAATGAAGCCGAAGGAACCATTGTTCCACAGCCGGCCGATCCCCCCGAACGTCTTCAAGGTTTCCGTGGCTAGTGTCAAACCGGTCCACGAGAATTTGCCTCCTCTAGTACTAGAGGGGATGATGACGAGACCCCGCGGCGGCTTGGTGATTGTTGCAATGGGTGGGTCCTGTTGTGGCCAAAGAGTCTGCTTCGTCTGGAGGCGGCCGGGAGCTAGCACACCCACGAGCACGCAGCCTCAGCAAGGTATGAACATCAACACCCCACCTACCCAATTAGCGTCGGGTGTCGGGTTGGGTGATAGCGGACGGGGTAAGGAAGAGGCTCCATTAGTCGCTGATGACGTCGCCATGGATGAGGATGAGCATGACGATGGCACTCAACAGTATGTCTATACTGGCGCCTACTCAGGGTTTGAGCGTCATGAGTCGGTGCCTGAATTGCCGCCTCCGGAGGCTCAACGTATTATAGACGACCTTCCGGCAAAGAAGCCTAGGAAGAGAGCGAGGAAAGGCAAGAAAGCTGATTCTATGATCCAGCCGCCTCAGCAGCCTCGGGTTCAAGACCGTATAGATATCACCGGTGCGGATAAATTGCATATCCCCGGTCAACCAATCCTCCCTGTAGCAGCGCTAAAGGCCAGATTCGGCAATCTAAGGAGTCTTCATGACGATGTGCTACGGATAGAGAAAGGCCTCATCGCCTCGAAAGATCCAGGATACCCACTCTACGTGGTTAACGTTCCGCGGCAATTGTCGTACGTCGACTTCTTCCCCGCGGATAACACTAGTAGAAAACAGGGCTTTGGTTCGGCCAGAAAAGAGCATTAATCCCGGTTGCATTACGAACCGGGACTAATATGAGCATTAGTCCCGGTTCGAGCGGCTAGGGCACCGTACAGGCATTAGTCCCGGTTCAAATGGGACCTTTAGTCCCGGTTGGTGCCACGAACCGGGACTAAAGGGTGCGATGCCCATTAGTACCAGTTCGTGGCACCAACCGGTACTAAAGGTTAGTCCTTTAGTCCCGGCTCGAGCCACCAACCAGTACTAATGGGGTTTGAGGCATCAGTACCGGTTCGTGGCACGAATCGGTCCTAAAGGTCCCATTTTCAAACTCTACCCCCACCCCCGTGGATCGCCTTTTCAGTTTTGTAAAAAGCAAAAGAAAATGATAAAAACTTTAAAAATTAAAATCCTTCCAGATGTAGTTATATTACTACATGTACTAGTTAGGAAAATTTAAAAAATTAAATTTGGACATGTTTTGCAAAAAGTGTAGGGAAAATGTAAAACGGCTATAACTTTTGCATACGATGTCAGAAAAAAGCGTATAATATATCAAAATGTTCAGCACGAAAATCCGCACCTGATTTTGACAGCCTACGGCCTGTTTGCAAATTTTTAGAATCCTCAAATTCTAAAAGGAAAAAAAGTTATGCTCAAATTTCATTTTTTTTGAATTTTTGTTAAATCTGGTCAAAATATGGTCAAACTACTTATTCAAGAAGTATTAGTGTTACTAAATAATTATTCAAGAATATTAGTGTTACTAAATAATTATTTCAGTTTTTTTGAATTTTGGTCAAATCTGGTCAAATTGTGGTCAAACTGTGGTCAAACTAATTATTCAAGAAATATTAGTGTTACGAAATAATTATTTCATTTTTTTGAATTTTGGTCAAATCTGGTCAAATTGTGGCCAAACTATGATCAAACTATGGTCAAACTACTTATTCAAGAAATATTAGTGTTACTAAATAATTATTGTTTCTTAGAACAATAGTTTCAAACTCAAACAGTGAAATGTGTGACTTCATGCTCAAGCTAAATTCCTGAGGGTTAATAGGATTGACATCTTACTATTGTCAGGAAAACGAAGTTAGATGATTTGGAATGATGAGGGGTGATTAGAGATTAGAGGTTAAATTGAGTAGTGATGAGGGGTGATTAGAGATTAGAGGTTAAAATAATTCAGAAATTTGAAAATAAAAAAAATTCAAAAAAAATTAAAAAAAATTCATAAAAAAAGTCATAAAATTTCCTTTAGTACCGGTTCGTGTTACCAACCGGGACTAAAGGTGGACCTCCAGGCAGCGGCCACGTGGAGGGCCTTTAGTCCCGGTTCGTGTAAGAACCGGGACTAAAGGGGGAGGCTTTAGTAACGACCCTTTTTTATGACTAAAGGCCCTTATGAACCGGGACCAAAGGCCCTTTTTCTACTAGTGTAAGTTCTTCCTTCGATTCGATTACATATTCGACATGTTTCACGTGAAGAAGCTGGATTTTACGTTTGTCCGTCTTTATGCCTTGCACATGAACTACATCATCGGGGTTGAGCAGATACCTCATATCTGTGTCGCTAACCCGTACTTCATGCACGAGAGCTTCTTGGGAGTCTGTGCAAAGCACCGTGAATACGCGAGGGACTACATAGTCAATTTCATGCTCGCCAATAAGGACAAGGAGGCGATTCTCGTGCCTTATCATCCCCTGTAAGTCATCCACGCAAATATCCTTCCTTCGATTTCAATCATTCATTTGCACGGTGGAGGCTAATTAATTTAAGGTGTACTTATTTTGCGCAGCGGCGGGCGCGCCGTCCTCATCATCCTCTACCCCCGATACTCCCACGCTCTTTACTTGGACTCGTCGAAGAACATTAACAAAAAGGATTACACCCACATCAAGGATGTTCTCGACAGTGCTATCTATCACTACGGCGCACGGGGTGGAGAGGTCAAGGACAAGAAGAGAAGGGACGGCAGGCCCGCCTTCGGCCATAAGACCGACTTCTGCTGCATCCAACAACCGAGTGATTCTCTTAATGATGGATTCTATGTCCTACACCACATGCTGGAGTACAGACGGGATCACCAGAACCTTCGCATGTCAGCTAAATCCGGCGATGCCCATATTCTGCAATGGGCAAAGAACGTAGGAGATATCGAGGATCATCGACTTCGAGCTGAGTTCTATCACATCCAGCGCGAATTTGCCCAAATCATCATGAAGGAGGTCATCGGAAAAACAGGGATGTTCTACGAAGAAGGACAAATGTCGCGGGAAGACGTCCGAACACGGGTAGCCTCTCAGCGTCTCGACCTGAAGCCTTTCACTAGGCTCGGGGACTATCTCCCTGACTTGGATGGATGGCATGACATGTTGGAGTGATTGTCGATATATGACAATGTGTCCGTTTAGTCCATACTTTCTGTATGACGAAACTTTGAGTTATGCACGACGAAACTTTATTTGTGATGTAATTAAACCGTCCTCCTCGACTAGCGACGATCACTCTAGTTAGGGCATTTTGGGTACGATCAACTTTGTTATTTATGCTTATGATATTTTGCTTCTATTTTTGCCAAGTCTGTCTCTTTCTGTTGCTCAACTATATATGTTGCATATCATCGACTCATGTGACGATGCAAGTGCATAGATCATCGATGGCAAAGAAGTGCTACGCCAGGAGTATATATACGACGAGTGGCCGGAGTGTCAGGCCCAGGTGTACCGGTTTCCGGTTTCCGAGCGACAGGCAATAGTTAGTTTAGGTTCATGCTAATGCGAGAGAGGGATACGAACTCATGTACTGCATAGTTCCGCTCTCACTCAAAGTGATAGCTCTTCTCGTGTATATCATTGTTTAGATGGATGACGATGTAGTTGCAAGTAATCGAGACTTTATCGCTATTTTCGAGATGATGACGAGATACCACTTTGTGTTGGATGATGATTATGATGAGACTATTTGTATGTATATGCTATGATTACATTTGTGGCCTCGCAGCCATTTGTATGTGTATCATGATGACATTTGTATCTGCTAAAGATTCTTGTATAAAGCCTGTTCAAATACAAAACAAATATGCAGAAAAAAACAAAAACTACTAAAATTAGCAGTAGCGAGTGGAGAAAGTTAGCAGCAGCGTGACAGTAGCAGTAGCGCGTCCAGCCCAAGCACGCTAGAGCTATTAGCAGTAGCGAGCTTGCACGAAGCACGCTGCTGCTACACTTGTATACCAGCAGCGCGGGCGCCCATGCGCTGCTGCTAAGTGTTAGCTGTAGCGCCTTATTAGTAGCGCCGGTCCCCGCGCTACTAATGTACCTGAAACCCGGGCTGCCGCTGGGCTTTTCCCTAGTAGTGACACGACTGAAGTAGACCTTGACGATACTGTATGCGACACTACACTTTGTGAGCTTGTCACGTCGGTGCGTAAGAATAAGTCTAACTCAGCAAAGAAAAGAGGGCACTCTTCTAAGAAGGTGAAGGTCTCTAAATAAAAAATTGTTTCAGCATGAGAGGCATATTTTGGAATAGCAGAGGTCTTGGTGACTTGGCTAAACACAAACACATTGCCGATTGTGTAAAGGATCATGCGTTGGACTTTGTAGCTATCACTGAGTCGGGCAAACGTGATTTTCCAACATGTACACTGGACCACTTTTCATGTGGTTTTGATTATGAATGGCACGTATTGCCGCCGACCGGGAGGTCCGGTGGAATATTGCTAGATATTAACTCTACTTATTTGCAACTATTGTCCACGTCAAAGGGGGAGTATCATGTCAAATTCCACCTTCAAAACAAGTCCGGCAACTTCCTTTGGAGTCTGATGGCTGTATATGACGCCACTCAAGAGGAGTTTAAGTCTGCATTTCTAAAAGAACTTGTTAATACCTGTCGAGACAATCCCCACCCCATGTTAATTGGGGGGAGGGGATTTTAATATCCTTCGATATCAGCAGGAAAAAAACAACGACCGGTTTGATACTAGGTGGCCTTTCCTCTTTAATGCTGTTATTGACAGCTTGATTCTAAGGGAGATCACGATGTCTGGCCGTTAGTATACCTGGATAACCGATCAGTGCCAACATTTGAAAAACTTGACCGGTGCTAGTTACCACCGACTGGGAATATAAATATCCCCTAGCCTCGGTTTGGGCACTAGAAAGAATTGAGGCCTTATCGGACCACACTCCTTTGCTAACCGATTTTGGACAACCAATCTCAAGTTCTAACCGTCACCAGTTTAAATTTGAACTGGGATGGCTCACTAGAGAGGGATTTCATGACCTTGTTAAGAAAGTGTGGGCGCGTCAACCTCGCGGTAACACACCCATTCAACGATGGAATAATCGAATTCGCGCCTTGCGTCGATTCCTTCGTGGATGGGCCAAGCATACTGCTGGCATTTACAAAAAAGAAAAACTGCGACTATCTACCTTAATTGATTCCCTTGATAATATAGCGGAGGCGAGGCCTCTGTCTGCGGTTGAGATTGAGCAAAAAAGCAATCTAAATGAGCAGATTGCCCGCCTATTACGCGAGGAAGAAATTAAATGGTACCAACGTTGCAAAGCGGATTTGCTTGTGCAAGGTGATGATAATACGAAATACTTTCAAATGCTTGCCAATGGCAGACATAGAAAGAAACGCATATTCGCCCTTGACCAGGAGGAAGGCCGAATTGAGGGGGACGCACCACTTAGAACTTTCATTACTAACTATTACACGGAACTTTTTGGACCTTCAGATGTAACAAATTTTCAGTTGGATGAATCTGTTACTCATGATATTCCTCAAGTTACGGAAGCGGAAAATGAATTCCTAACCTTCCTGTTCTCTGAGGAGGAAATTCGAACTGCGGTGTTTTAAATGGAACACAACAAAGCTCTGGGACTGGATAGCTTTCCCGCAGAGTTCTATCAATGTTTTTGGGACGTGATTAAGGCAGACTTGGTTCCGTTGTTTAACCAACTGCATACTGAAAACCTTGATATTTCTCATTTAAACTTTGGGGAAATTATCCTATTGCCTAAGATTAAGGAGGCTAATCGTATTCAAAAATATCGACCGATTTGCCTTCTGAATGTAAGTTTTAAAATCTTTACGAAGGTCGCAACTAATCGGTTGAACGGGGTGGCTGACCATGTCGTAAAGCCCACTCAAATAACATTTATGCAAGGACGCAACATATTAGATGGAGTGGTCGTCCTACACGAAACTGTACATGAGCTTCACCAGAAAAGGTTGAATGGTGTCATTCTTAAAATAGATTTTGAAAAAGCCTACGATAAAGTTAAGTGGCCCTTTATGTTGCAAACTTTGCGCATGAAGGGGTTTTCACCAAAATGGTGTCGTTGGGTAGAGAGCTTTGTTTCTGGAGGCAGTGTGGCCATAAAATTTAATGATGACGTTGGCAACTATTTTCAGACAAGGAAGGGGCTTCGCCAAGGGGACCCCGCCTCTCCTATTTTGTTTAACATTGTGGCCGACATGCTAGCTACGCTTGTTGAGCGGGCTAAGCTGGATGGTCAAATTAATGGTGTCATTCCACACTTGGTAGAAGATGTTCTATCTATTCTACAATATGCGGATGACACTATCCTTTTCTTGGATCATGATCTAGACAAGGCAAGAAATCTCAAGTTGCTCTTATGTGCTTTTGAGGAACTTTCTGGTCTCAAAATTAATTTTCATAAGAGCGAACACTTTTGCTTTGGCGATGCTGCAGAATCAGCACCTGAGTATGCTGAGATTTTTGGATGCCAACTCGGGCAGTTTCCGATTCGATATCTGGGTATTCCCATACACTATCGGCGTTTAACTATCGCTAAGTGGAAGCAAGTGGAAGAGAGACTTGAGAAATGTCTAGCTAGTTGGAAGGCCAAACTCTTGTCTTACGGGGGACGATTGATCTTGATCAATTCTGTCCTAAGCAACATGGTTCTATATATGTTGTCATTCTTCCACCTACCGAAAGGGGTTCTCCCGTGACTGGACTACTTTAGATCCAGATTTTTTTGGCAGAGCGATAATGAATCCAAGAAATATCGACTTGCTAGGCGGAGCGTATTATGCAGACCTAAAATTCAAGGGGGGCTGGGAATTCAAGACTTTGAGATTAAAAATATTGCTCTTCTCAGCAAGTGGGTTTACAAACTACTCACTGAGAATGGAGTATGGCAGGAAATCATTCGCAACAAGTATGTGGGATCCAAAGCCATTTCTCAAGTTCATTGAAACCTGGGGATTAACATTTTTGGAGTGGCGTGATGAAGGCCAAGGAATTCTTTTTTCCAATTTGGGACCTTCTCGGTTAGGGATGGTTCTCAAGTTCGATTCTGGGAAGACACCTGGCTAGGGAACAACCCACTAATGGTGCAATATCCAAGCTTGTGCAGGATTGTCAGACATAAATTTGTCACGATCAAACAAGTTTTAGGACAACAAAACCCTGATATTTCTTTCTGTAGGGACCTTCATGGCCCTCGCCTGGCAGCATGGAATGAATTACTCACTCGCCTGGAGGACATTCAACTGTCAGGTGAGCCGGACGTCTTTCGATGGAACTTGCATCAGAATGGCAATTTTTTTGTCAAATCCATGTATGATGCAATGGTTCATTGTGATGTTTCAGTTGATAACAGAAAATTATGGAAGCTCAAAATTCCTCTAAGAGTGAACATTTGCCTCTGGTTTCTAAATAGAGGAGTCATCCTAACGAGAGATAATCTGGCACGACGGAACTGGCAAGGTTCTAAGACATGTGTCTTTTGCCAACATGACGAGTCTATTAGACACTTATTTTTTGAGTGCAAGTTCGCTCGGGCAGTTTGGGCCATAGTTCAAGTAGCTTCTAATTTATACCCACCACGTAGTGCACGGAACATATTCGGCAACTGGTTGCGGGGTATTGATAAACAATTTTCTGCACATATTCTCGTGGGAGCGGCGGCCTTATGCTGGGCACTGTGGCTTACCAGGAATGATGTGATCTTTAATAACAAATGTGTCTCATCTCCTATACAGGTTATTCATGTTTGTACATGATGGCTCCGTACTTGGTCTATCCTGCAGAGGTCGGAGGACAGAGACCTTTTTATGATGGCGTCTACACGGCTGGAGCGTTCGGCCAGGGAGGTTTTCTACCCCCATGGATGGCGGTGTGATCTACGGATAGGATCTGCCGCTCCTTAGGCTCGACATGATTTATTTGCTTCGCATTGTACCGAATTATTTTTATTTCTAGGGCACTCTCGACTTTTTGGCTGTGTGCATCTAGGTATGCAGAGGCCGGGCTTTTTTTCGATGCGATTGTATCACCTCGATATATCTATTGAATGAAATGTCCTTTATCTAAAAAAAAGTTCACATGAACTTGCTGGCCCGCATCTATACATATACCCACCAGAACAAAGAATACTTCACTTTTCTTTCTTTTTGTAGCATAGCACTTGCTTCTACTTCAGGGCAGAAGAAGATGAATCATGCGTGTGGTGGTCGGAGATGCATGGATCTGTGTGGTGGCCTGCAGGGTCTGGTGCTGGTTAGGCCGCCCACGCGCGCGCTACTCCGGCGAGCTCAGGATTGTGTGGACCATCTGACTCCGCTTTACGCAAAGGAGAAAAAGGCGGTGGATTCCGGTGCTCCATGGCCATGGCTCGAGATTCTCCTGGTGCATCTTGCGCTTTTTGCCGGCACCAGCGCCCCAGAATGAACGAATTGCTGGTTGCCTTGTTTTTGATTTTGCTCCTTTTCATGCTGTCCACACGTACACGATAGGTAGATCGTGAAAACGACTCCGCTGCCGGTGAGATATTGATTTGTGGACCAAAGTCGGTCACACAACATGGGATCGATCTAAGAAGATTTATGACTCCAGGTCATCGATTCTGCATGCATGATAGCAGCCATGATCAAATTGGCCGGCTAAGCCTTTGTCCGGTTTAGCTAGTATATTTTTGAATCCTCAATTATTTCGTTTTAACTTGAATGATTCGAAGATTGCTCCCCACACCTGCCGCGTAGTCTCAATTATATATTAGTTTGGTGAACTTTTGCTGGTTTTCATTCTATTTTTCTTCACTTGCAAGGTAGGTGGTCTATCAATTTTATTAAGAGAGAACAGAAAAAATATAGAATGGCCTACTTTGTAAGGAAAACTATGCCAATAATAATAATAATAAATAGGAAAAGGAAAATCAATCACTGACCAAAATCTAAGCAGACTGCCTCCACCTAACGTGACCTTTTCTTGGAGTGACTGTGAGCCAGATCTACGAAATCGCCTTCAAGAAGGAAAGCAGTGCCAACCCACGCCAACCATCTCCAGCATCGATCCCCGCCGAACACAAGATCTTGCCTAGACCCGGACACAACCGCTCTACCAAACCCTAGGAATGGTCTGGCTTAGCTAACAACCCACATCGCCCCTCCCTACTCTGACTAAACACGACCCAGTCGTGAGGAAGTACTAATCTACAATGCCTCCAAGGAGTAGGATAACACCCTCGAGCGTCATCATCGCCGAAGAATCAAAGTTTCACCCAGAGCCTTACACCTCTCCACCTCTACAGACACCAAGGAAGGAGCCAAGCTACAACGAACCTGTGAGGCTGATCCGCGACTCCACTTGTATCCAACAATAGCGAACCAGTCCAGTTGGATTAGAAGGACACCACGACCACCTGTATCACCAGGGTAGGCTGCCCGTGTCGATGCCAACACCACCCCAACACTACCAGGATGCCTGGCAATGCAGCCCTTGCTGTCGTGGGCCACATAGGCTCACATGCACCGACCACCACACCCAAGCCACCACGAGCACCACCGCGCACAAGAGTAGCAGACACGTAGACCAGGCCGTCACGATACCTGTCACCATTACGTGTTGTCGCGTCACAACAGACCATTAAGACATCAGTAGGTCGCCCCACCTCGGGAGCACCTCCGCCCCGCAGCCAACATGAAGCACTGCACATTGGCCGCCATTCGACACCCTTCGGCAAACTCCCTTACTTTCGAGCGGCCGCAAGCCGACGAGAAGAGTAGGCCACGCCACCTCCGGATCAGCGCGGGCTTCACCAGGCAGAGCCCATCGGCAACAGCGAGGGGAGGGGGAGCGGTCTAAGAGGGACTGAGCCGCCGCCCAGGTGGCCTCGGGGAGGGAACAATTGCAAGTCTTTTTAACAAAGGGTGGATTTTATTTGCTCAAAATGAAGCATCAAAAAGATAAATAACACAATGGGCACACACCCAACCTCTGCATAGTTAGGATGACATAGCCAACACCAACTCACACACAGGCGAAAACACACTGACAACTAGCAAAGTCATATAAGACCAAAACTATTTGTGGGCAAGAAAAAGAAAAGCTGCAAAGCGATCAGATCTTTGATCGGCAAACTACAACAATGATCATATCCACACCAACCATCTCATGACACCACATTGACGATGAGATTCTTCAAATAACAATGCCTTTTGGAAGGGAGGGACACTCAAACGCAATCATCATCAGATCCAACCACAAGTCCAAAATGTAGGTTTTCACCCCAAAAAATCAGTCTGAGCATATCTGAACAATGCCTTCGACAAGGTAAGAATGTAAGAAAAACATCGCCGTTTCCAGGTATAAATAGTAGTTCTGACCTAGACGTTTTGCCCTAGAGCTCGAGACTGAGTGCTCGAGTAGCAACACCACCGAAGCCGCTCATGTGTTGTCATCACCACTTTTCCGTGATTCTAATAGCTACATGCGATGCAACCGCTGCCACTGCACAACCATCCCTTTGCATCAAGCCGTCGTCCATAATTTTATCTCATCGCTGAAGTCAACCACTGGATCAGTAGAGATGACCCCTCCCAAGGACCTTTCAATGACCACCGCCGCTGTGGAGCCCTAGGAAGTAGTTGCAATATAGTTTGTAGTCAGCACCATCTAGCTGGTCAGATCTAGATCACCACCACCAAGCCATAGATCTTAGCGCCGCTAGCCAGCCACCGCACACGTGGAGAGCCAGCACCTCGCCGAAACAATCCTCATCTAGTAGAGAGACCAATGCCAAATCCGATCGGATCTGGCCGGAGTCCGCCCCGCACAGTGAGTCACCACCACAATGAGGGACGCGCCTCTAGCCATGGTGGCGAGTGACCCGCACAACCAGTCTCACCTGCTATGAAGAACTAAGCATGCTCCCGGTTGCTGTAGATCGGGACATATGGGTCCCATGATGAGGGAGCGGTAGAGGGACGAGAGGATGGGGGATATGCCAGACGAAAAAAAAGGGATGCGGGAGCATCCCGCCGCTACCGTCCGGCCACCGGTGGTTTCCTCCCGCAACAGCGAGAGGCTGGGTGGCTGGTGGGGGAGGGTTGGGTGTGGCGGCATGGGCACCTCTGGAGTCGACAGGGGCGACCCAGGAGGCTGGTTAAGCTTTGGGGCGAAGAGTCCTCACTGGTTCTCATTTTACAGTTTAGTTTCCATGCCCATGATATAGTATGGATGCCACATGACAAAAATTGTTTCACAGCTGGTAGTACTTTTCTATTTTAGTATTGGCATGGTTTCCATTTTTTTGTGTTTCTCCCTCGGACCTATGTGTTAGCATCTCCTTTTTGCTTGACACTGACCAAAAAAGCTACACAAATATCTAGCAGTGGCCTTGTGTGGACATAAGATCATGTGGGGGATTCCCGGCAAGCAAGGTCTGCATGGCTCCGGCTCCTCCGCGTAAGAAAGAAATCAACGATGGATCGAGGGATCGTATCTATTCCGACCCACTCATTAGTTGGGTCTATTTGATTTGATCCATCATATTTTGCTAATTCCCATATTGATTCTTTTTTCTGGCCTGAGAGCTCAGTGCTGCCTATATGCAGTGCATGTGAGAGAGGCACAGTACAGCCCTAGCTACTACTACAAGTACCTTGGTAGTTACTGGTACTCATAACTGCCTCTTCTTCTTCCTCGACATCTCTCCTACTCGGCTCCTCCACGCACCAGACTACACCAGGAAAAAACAAACAAGCAAGCAACCCTTGGAGCTAGCTAGCAGTATGTCCATGTCATGCGGTTTGTGCGGCGCCAACAACTGCCCGCGCCTCATGGTCTCGCCCATTCATCATCACCATCATCAGGAGCACCAGCTACGCGAGCACCAGTTCTTCGCCCAAGGCAACCACCACCACCACCACCATGGCGCGGCAGCAGACCACCCAGTGCCACTGCCGCCAGCCAACTTCGACCACCGCAGAACATGGGCCACACCATTTCATGAAACAGCAGCTGCAGGGAACAGCATCAGCAGGCTCACGCTGGAGGTGGGCGCAGGCGGCCGACACATGGCTCACCTAGTGCAGCCACCGGCAAGAGCCCACATCGTAAGTAGTACTAGTACTGCTTAATTGTTTCATCTCTTGCCGATGGATGCGTCCACGGCTTCCTCCTTAAAATTCCCCACCTAATTAATGTCTATCTACACCCACTACAAAAAAAAGCACCATGTAACCATCTCATATATCTGTCACATAATTCTGTTAATTTACGCTGCTCAATTGTTCTTCTGAAAAAGATATACGGGAATGGATCTTGATATTCTTTAATTCTCTATGGAGGCATAGAATTTGTGTTTTGTATTACTCCCTCCGTTCGGAATTACTTGTCACGGAAATGGATGTATCTAGACATATTTTAGTTCTAGATACATCCATTTCCGAGACAAGTAATTCCGAACGGAGGGAGTAGTTGATAAAGAATTGTATGGGTTGTCACTCAAATCATCAGTCATACATATATACTTATTTCATTTTATTTGACCAACAACAAGGTAATCAGTCATACATGCATAATGAAAATTTGACTTGTGTGCAATAACTAACCAACTCGACCGGCACAGCTGGGGCAAGACTTTAATCAAGCTGCTAGCTGGGGCAAGACTTTAATCAAGCTGCTAGCTAGAGCTTAATAATATAACATATCTCTTTATTGGATTAAGCAATACATATGCTCAATTCTCAACTTGTCAGTATCTATCTGGAGTCCACACCTTTATGGTAATTAATTGACAAAGTTTTGTGAAATGGACAATATACATACTGGATCGATGCACCCTCTTTCTCATTTTATGTGGTCATTATGAATTTAATTGTTATTTTGTATTTAAATTTTACCTTGAGCTAGTTTTGCAAGTCTGTAGCTCATATATAACTGATACTACTCCCCACGATAGCTTGCGTAGTGGCCGGGTGATCGATCTACCGAGTTCATAAAACTGATCGAGATCGGGTCCAAAAATGAACAAAACCATACAGAATGGAAAGAAAAGAAGATCCTTGTTTAGTTAGTTTGCATCAGGAAATTGCCTACTTAGTTACTCGCTATCAATCTTTTGAACATGGCATGTTCATCCCAAACGGACCCAGATCACAATTGCTGAGGAAGTTACACCTTTTAAAAATCATAAAACTGTACATACATGTACAGGGCTACACGCATGTACATAATACACCTAATTGAAACGTATATTCGTAGACCAATTGATTTTGGACTGTGCGCATCTTTGGAAAAAAATGCCAGGGGAGTTGTTATCTTCCGCTGTCTAAAAATAGAATAGTTACAATCAAGTGCACCTTTGAATGAAAATGGATCATTTTCTAGTTAATTAGAGACCAATTAGATACTTCATAAACAGGGGAATATCAAGTACGTATCTGCTACCCATAAGAAAGTACATAACTGCGATCTTATGATTATTTCCCTCTTGATGTTCAGGTGCCATTTTACGGAGGTGCATTCACAAACACTATTAGCAATGAAGCAATCATGACTATTGACACAAAGATGATGGTGGGGCCTGCCCATTATCCCACAATGCAGGAGAGAGCGGCGAAGGTGATGAGGTATAGGGAGAAGAGGAAGAGGCGGCGCTATGACAAGCAAATCCGATACGAGTCCAGAAAAGCTTACGCTGAGCTCCAGCCACGGGTCAACGGCCGCTTCGTCAAGGTACCCGAAGCCATGGCATCGCCATCATCTCCAGCTTCGCCCTATGATCCTAGTAAACTTCATCTTGGATGGTTCCAGTAATTTATAGCACAAGCCAGATAAAATGATAACATATTTACTTTTGATTGATCCACCTGTGAAGCAGTTGTTCATCAAAGTAAAATAAGTCGGTTAGTGGTTGATCGATTGGAGCCATTATGTTGATTTGACTATTTAAAATGGTCAGCAGATCAATCAAACAAAATGTATTTATTGAAACAAGTCTTGTTATACTACGTGTTGATTTAAACCTGTAATTTCAAGAGGATAGCTACTTTGATGTGTAATAAAATTGTCTCAAAATTGGTGACAAGTGCGATTGTTGTTTTGATTTATATGGAATTATGTCAATCATACTAGAAAATAATATGTAACCAGTTGAATTAAGTCATCGTCGACTCAAAATTAAATACGGATGAGCTTCTTATGTATAAAGTTTGTTATTTTATCTTGAGGACTTCTCTAGGGTGGAAAACGGATTGAGAGAGAGTAAACCATCACGACTGCCGAACATGTACAATGCTTATTTTGAGAAAGAAAATTATATTTCATTCACCAAATATGAGGTGAACCTTGAGACCACATGTATATTAAAAAGCTGTGCGTCAGCTAACTAATTTGTGGCCTTATCATAGGTAAAATACCTCCAATGTGTACGAATGAGGAACTTGAGTAGAATATGTGAAGTTGCATGGAAAACTGTGCACATATCAAGACATCATTACAGCTGTAAATCATCCGAAGTTCATGTATTATATTGGAATTGTGTGTTCCTTATGTTGTTGGATGTACTTATTGAAGTGATCCTTCATCTATGAGGTACGTATTAATTAGTTTGTCCATCGTTTGATCAATCATGTGTATGTGTGTGTGCATAGCGTAGTCACCTTTGTCATTGGGGTATATATGAAGCTTGGGATACGAATGTCTGTCCAAGATAGGGGAAGCTATTGTTGACTGCCATGATCCAATAGGTTGCCAAATACTAATTGTCATGAGATTTATTAAGTTCAATGCTCGATGAAAGTGATTAGATTAATTGTTTGTTCAGATGTGGATCTAGGAGTGCCATGGGTGAATGCAAAGTAAATTTTAGTACATACCTAACCCTAGTTACCTAATAGGTTAATGCTATTTTAGGACTATTTGTTGAGATTATGATAATGTTTGGAATAAATTATATTATGGAGTGTAAATTTTCACAATATTTCAGCAGCGGCACCGCCAATTTTAAGATCCTACTCCCTGTCTTCCTGTTTATAGGACTCGGTTCTAAAATCTGACCCACCAAGGTAGATAGTGAGTGGTGTAATAGTTTTTGTGAAAACTTATCTACCCCTTGCATAGAAACTTATCTACCCCTTGCATATATAGAAACCAAGGGAACACTTTAATTTTAAGCAATGATTTGAGCCACCGACATAGAATCCAAGGGAACACTTTAATTTTAAGTGAGGATTTGAGCCACCGTAATCATTTTGACAGGAACCGGACCCACGTATCCAATAGTGCATGTGGCGTAAATGTGGACTGTGTTGTTTGTCATTGTCTGCATCATATGAACTTGCCGGCCGGCATCCATACATATGTATCCATCCATCAGAATAAAGAATACTCCACTTTTCTTTCTTTTTGTAGCATATCTTTTCCTCCCATTTCAGGGCAGAAGAGATGACTAGTCTGTGTGGTGGCCGGAGATAGCTCAGATGCATGGATCGATCCCTGAGGCTGCAAGGTGTGGTGCTGGTTAGCTCGCCTACGCGCGGTGCTCCGGCGAGCTCAGGATTGTGTGGATCGCCTCACTCTGCTGTACGCCAAGAAGAAAAAGGTGGCGCGCTCCATGTTTCCAGAGTCTCCTGCTGCATCTTGCGCCTTTCTCTAGATTGTACTCCCTCCGTTTTTAAGTATAAGCCATTTTAGAGATTTTAATACGGACAACATACGGATGTATATAGACGTGTTTTAGACTGTAGATTCACTCATTTTGCTCTATATATGATTCATATTGAAATCTCTAAAAAGACTTATATTTAGGAACGGAGGGTGTACTACAACATTTTTCCACTGTGTAAGAAATGTCATATTTTTTCACCAAAAGTAATTACCTATTTACTGTATGTATACTTTTGTGTGTGTGATTTTCACGATCGATCTTGTCGGTAGCTAGCTAGGGTGATAGAAGTCAATATGTAATGTGTGTGATGTGTAGCTAGCTAGCCACGCGTAAATGAGCACGCATGCAATGGATTGTGCTGTGTGTGTGGCAGATTGGCAGTCTGCATCATGCCATCACATGACAAAAATATTCTCTACCTTGCTAGTTCACATGAACTTGCTGGCCAGCATCTACACATATACCCATCATGACAAAGAATACTCGGCTTTTCCTTCTTATTGTAGCATAACGTTTGCTTCTACTTCAGGGCAGAAGAAGATGACTCATGTGTGGTGATGGCCTGCAGGGTGTGATGCTGATGAGATCGCCCACTGGCGAGATCAGGATTGTGTGGACCGTCTGGCTCCGCTTTATGCAAAGGAGGAAAAGGCGGCGGATTCCAGTGCTCCATGGCTGCAGACTCTCCCGCTGCTTCTTGCACTTTTTGCCAGCCAGAAAGATCGAATATCATATGTGTATCTGGATTGAAGTGTTAGCTAATGGTTGCTTCGTTCTTGATTTTGCTCCTTTTCACGTGCTCCACACGTAGACGATAGATAGATCCTGAAAACGATGCTGCGTCCAGTGTGGCATCGATTTGTGGACTAAAGTTGGTCACACAAACATGCCGTCAATGCCTGCCAATGGCCATCCAGATACATATATACTAGATCAAGATCGCGCCCTGGCGCGAGGGTGCCGGTCCTGACGTTTTGTCGAAGCATGTAACACTATGTTAATAGAAACCCAAGTATAGCATTTGCACTTATACAGGATAATAATAATAAAGCAAAGAAGCATTCAATTGTGATAAACGTAAAACACAATGGAGATCAATATCGACACCAGATTATACGGCAAGATCAAGCTATGTGCGTTCATAGAACCACAAAAGATAGCCAGTCGACATTAAGTTCGATACCAAAAGCGAGAATACACAAGAGGTAATAAGAACAGGAACATAATAAAGGAGAGCCAATTATGGAGCCATAACCACTAAGCTAGCATACGGGAGGAGCTCCATTGTGTTAGCCACCTCAGTCTTGCGATGCTTGGTATCCTGTATAGCCACCTCTTTCTTCAGATTTTGGAGACTCTTAGAATATATAAATGGTATATCAGGATCATGCCTTGGCGCAAGGGTACCGTTTGGTCCAAGCATGCCTTAGCACTAACATGTAATTACAGAAGATATAATTTTTTGGAAGGTTCTTAAATAATTTGAATCAATAAAATGGAAGTTTCAAGAAAAAGATAGACATAGAACTGGGCTTTGGAATAGTAAAGGATAAACATGTCAGCAGAACATATCTACTGTCCAGACCGACACATGCTATTTTTTCTCTTTTCAAACATATGTGATCTTCTATGCACCATAATCTCCAACAGACATTTCGACATATATAAACACGTCTTGCTTGAGTAAATAGATCAAGTAGCCCCGCTTGAAAATTCATACCTGCAACTTGTGATCTGCATGGCAACACAAAAAAACACAGAGCAGATAGAGTAAAATCAAATATTCTTGGACACAAACATACTGAAAGAACCAAAGAGCGAAATCAAATATTTGTAGCCCACGGATTCAATTATCTAATCTAGGATAGATTGCACTGAACTAAATATATTTTTGTCGCTACATAGTTCTCAAATGAATGGTTATCATGGCTGTCTTCTAAAACAAATGGTAGTGCTCCATTTCCTATTCGGAACATGAATGTGACAGGGAAAAGGAATATAAAGATACACACAACACCAGAAGATCACTCTTCGAAACATGAATGTGATAGGGAAAAGGAAGTACACGACCAACCCAAGAGAGGGTACTATAGGGAACTTGTAGTGCAAAGTACATGTATGAACCAGCCAAAACAAATACTAATAAATGAACCAATTTTCTATATGAAACATGGACCAAATTCATAGAGCTCTTTAATTGACTACTTTTGGTGCTTCGCACCCAACCAAAGCATAGGGCGCTGAGCAAAAGAAACAACGCAAATGACTTATGGCAATATAACATCGTATATATCATGAGTTATAATGTGTGGATGTTCATGAAGCAATCTCTCTCAGGTTACTACTATCAAATAATATTGGTTTTCATATGAATGCTAGTTAAAAATTTAGAAGGTAATAACAAAAGAAAATATATTCTGTTTTGGGCCACATCATTCTGAAACAGGCCATGGAAACAGAGAGGGGCTTCCTGCATGTGTATTTGTCGCACCTTACAATTGTGTGACTATCTATTCATGGAAGTGCAACATCGGTTCTAATATCACACTGCCAATTTAATTAATTGGAGAAGAGGCAATTTGAATTGACAGACATTTGTTAGTTTAGCTCCTTTTTTGGGCAGCTGACAAATGGAAGCATATGTTGTGTAGCAAGAGATACTGTAGTACCCTTAATTCTATCTTCATATTCTACACAAAGGAGAATCACTTTGGATAATATTCAGTGATCTGGATACTACATAGCTGCTTCAACATTAAAGAATATAGAAGATAAAAGTATAGTTCCTAGGAATGGAAGAACACATGAATTATTACAAATAAATAAATGAAGCATCACATGAATGTAGCCAGATGAGTATTTTCCAAATTTTATTAGAGCAATAAATTATGGAGAACCTTTCAGCCATGTAATGTAAATATTATTTATGCATTTCAGAATTAAACCGAGCTGAAAACTGACATTACAATTTTGATAAGATACAATGTATGATAAAGGCTGGAAGATACAAAAGGACAACAAATTTAAACAGAGCCTTTGTTTCTATCATTTTTCCACCAGGAGAAGACACGATTACACCCATTAGAACTAAAACCTTACATGTCAGTTACTCGACACACAAAACCTTTAGAGTCATAGTACTTAACCATGATACCACAATGGTTGGAACGGCATCAACAGAAGCTTGGTATTATTTTTGCGGTTTTTCTGATTTTTGCGAGTGCACTCTTTGCTAATCTTTCTTTATGTTTATCAGTTCACCACAATACTGATATACTCCCTCCGTTCCTAAATATAAGTCTTTTTAAACAATTCAAATGGACAACAACATACGGATGTATGTAGACATATTTTAGAGTGTAAATTCACTCATTTTGCTTCGTATGTAGTCATTTGTTGGAATGTCTAGAAAGACTTATATTTGGGAATGGAGGGAGTAGTTTTTTCGGTGTTCTAAATAACACAAAATTTAGCTGCTTGAATAGGTGAATAATTCTTGTAAAAAAGGCAACATACTTTCATTCCAAATCAAGCAAAACCAAGAAATGAACAGTTGATCAAGCTAAGCTCCGAATCAGAACTCCATGGAGTTTTATTCAAGCAGAAGTGGGCTATTCTTATGCGATTTTTAGCCCTTCCTATGATATATGCAGCCACAACAAAACCTGGGTCGTCGGTTTATTAATTACCTTCAAGTGACGCCATATATCAGATAATTGATTCTGAGCGGCCTACATGGGAGTAGTTGGGCATCCACTCTTTATCTACCCTGTAACATGAAATAAAAAATGGTCATCTGGTCAGAGCTAATGTTTAATCTAGTTTAAGATCGTGTTGACACTCCTAATTGCACTCATCATAAAAAACGTGTTTTGACATTACTTTTCATTGCTTCTCCTTTGCCAGCAGATCCAGGAAACCCACATAACGCAATCTTAATCGTAGAGCACCACTTCCCAAAATCAACTTACAAACAGTAGCAGATACTGCAACACAACATAGGGATCAACATATGTTAGCCAGCAACACAATATAAAGAAATATCTTTTCTGCGAGGAACATAAACCAATATAAAAGGAGCCAACTAAAATTAAATGGATAATATATGCTTGAAAGAAGCAAGTTGCAAATAAGCAGCACAAATGAACAAAAGAATACATTTGGGCTTACAGTAAACAAAAATGCAATGATAAGCTACCAATCTATAGAATCAAGTTAGTCAATAAGTGTCTCATGACTACCAAAACTGCCATGCATAGACAAATAACTCTGTTTTTTCATGTGACTGGATAAATAGCACTCTGCTTTTCATGTGTAACAAAAACTCTAATTGCAAGCCAAGCTGAAACCTAGACACTTATAGCAACTACCATAACTCAGATTTGATCTAGCAGAAGGCCTGGCAAAGAACAAACCTACAACAATTGCAAAAACAGAGTTAAATCTGGGCGAGACATGAACTGTCCAGATATACTACTAATAGACCTGAAAAAAAATGTAATGTAGCCCGGAGAAGATAATGAGTTGGCCAATCAATGCCATACCATGCAACATTATCCGATTGTTCTTAGTGTGCAAGTTGTAGTTGTAGAATGGGACAAACAAAAATTAGAAATAGCAGGCAATACATATACATGAGTGATGGTCAAACAGAATAGTTGCTCGCTCCACACAAATCCTAACCAACATCAAATCAAGTAACTATTCAATTAACATAAATGAGAGACAAAGAGTATTTTCATCTGAGGATTAGACCATCGTTTCATTTTGAGAACAATGCAAGTCTGGCCATAATGCTGCAATGCTAAACCGCACCCAAATAGATGCTCTAGAGTTAAATTTGCAAGTAACACATGTACAACAACAATTGTCAAAAAACAACAGTACTATGCTCAATCTAATCATCATGGCATTAGCATTTCGCAAGACATGGCATTTCAGTCAATTAACTTTCGGGACATTTCCAATCTGCAAAATAAGAGGGAATCTAGCTTGACATTTGAAAGAGAGAGAGGGAGGGAAAGAGAGATGGACCTGTAGGTCATCGACAGTCAGTACAATGCCGACCTTGACAGCACCGTCTGGTACATGGTGGTGGCGACTCGTGCTCCTCTTAGCCAGTACCACCTCACCAGGCAGCGGCCTGCAAGCCAAGACGTCAGAGAGAGAGAGCAAGGTGAACCTGGAGCGGCTCGAGTAGCAGGCAATATAGAACTACAGTTAATATAAACATATTCAACGCCTCAATGCTCAGATCCTAAATTGGAGAATCTAGGAAATAAAGTAGTGTTATGCTGCAGACTGTTTTACTGTTCTTTGTAGCCCTATGCAAAATGAAATATCTGTACAAAACTGTGTATAATTCTATTAACATAAGCCGGTGATTAGACAACCTCTCAAAGACTTCCCAAAAAAGCCTCCCAAAATAATCACGTACTGAACATGAGAGCCTGTCTAGGGATATGTCAAGAAGTAGATCACACACCATCTATAGTATGAGAAGAAATCTCTAAAACTGCCATAAAAGATTAAGAGCATGTTTGACTTTGACATATCATTTTGCCATTACAAATGTCAAATAAATTGCAGCAAGAAAGAAAACAGTAGTCAGCTAGAGAATATATACAATCCTCTAATAGGAATGTTGGTAGTTTAATCACAGGCATCTACTATTTTTGTAAACACGGATAAGAAATTCAGTTCAGGAGGTTTGTCATTTTGACAAACATGTGATTAGCATGCAACTGAGCAACTGTATAAAAAAAGGCATCAGCCTATGGAACCTGCAGAAACCAATACAATGGAGGAAAGGCAGCAACCACTTGCATGAGGAAGGAACTGGAGCGGAGAAAAATTAGGAACACCTCCGACCGAGATAAGTTCTGTAGACATAATAGTGAAAAGAAGAACAATGTGGATGAAGATGATGAAGAACCCTCCCATCGCCATGACCAGAAGTGACACTGGAACCGCAGACGCACCCCTGCAGCAACAACCACATTCATCAGCAAAATCACATATTCGACAGCAAAACCACACATATAGCTTCCTGCCTTCGTATATATGCATTGTCAGATCTGGCTGGCCAAGGGAGATCTCACTCACTTGAAGAAACCTGATGCGATTTGCTATCGATCTGCAGGATGATGGAATTGGTGCTCAGCCCCGGATCCCTTTTGCAGGTCGACAACTATGGGCGCCCACGTGGCCCGGTCTCCCCCGTCAGCTGCACCACACCAGCCACCACTGCTCAGCACAAAAGAACGCCTAAAGCGGCGGACATCAAGAGCTAGACACGAGGCACTCACCAGCACGGGGTGGCCGATGAGGCTGTTGAGCACGCCGACTTGCCGGACCCCTGCACGGAACAAAACCGGATCGCGTCAGATCAGCCTATGGCAAGTTTAATCCCTGAGATATTGCTCCATGACTCCATGCCTCCAGAACTCTCTTTGTAACTAACCATCTGACATGTCCGATCCCTAAAATAAATGACTAAGCAGGGATTAATCAAAACAAACCAACAATGGCACTACCTAATTAATTCAGGGAGACACAATCCAACAACACATGCCCATGAACAACCTGTCCCCTTCCCTCCATCACAAGCGCCAACCAAACACCTAAGAATGGTGGTCTGATTACCATACCATGCATAGTCCCTACAATCATCTATAACCAGTCATGTGATTTGTTTAATCCTTCAGCTAAACGCCTAAACCAAGGTTAACCCAGACTAACAAACAAATCAGCCAGTTAATTTGTCGAGACAAAATTCAATAACACGAGCCAATGCCAAACCCGCAGCCACCGAACAAAATAATAAATGTAACAAAAAACGTGGTAGGAATGTAGCCATGTCGCACTGTCTCCCGCATAGCAACAAAAAACCCAGGAAATCCAAGCAGACCTAATGCATCCAAAGGATTCTAACCAGATCTGAGCAGCCAATACATCCAAACACCTCCAGGACCCATCCGTAACAACCTACCTACATCTATTCACTCTAGCAGAGAGGAAAGATGCAAAAAATAAGAACAGAATAACTCACCAACCAAAAGTGTGAAGGATGCAGAAAATGGCAATGATGAACTGCAAGGAAATCCCACGTGAGACCCTTGACCAATCCGGCGAGCTGGGCCACCAGCCTTCGACCATGCACGCACGGGGAAGGCAACAAAAAATGCCAGAATCAGTTCACCTGCTTCACCAAAAGAAGAAACAAACAAATAAAAATTAACACAAACTTGCAGCAGTAGAGGTGGTAGGCTGGCTCATGACCTTGGAGGTGTAGAAGCGAACTGGGCTTGTTGTTTCGGGTCTTGACACGAGCTGGAAGGTGAGCTCGTCCGGCTCCATGACGACAGAGGACCTGCAAGCCAAGACGATGGGAACAACGGTCAGTGAGAGAGACTATGGATGGGAAGGGAGGGGGGATCTCACCATGGTCGAGATCTCGCGAGGAGGCCGCAGCCACGTCCGCATCAGCTCACCGCTGCCGCTCTTGATGGCTCCGTCACTCCTCATGCCCACGAGGGGCCGCAACCTGAACCTCGATGGAGTGGAGCTAGAGCCGGCAGAGCTCCGACCAAGGTTTTGGTTACCGGTTGAAATTTCAAGATTTCCCATGGTTACCGCGTATTTCCATGCCCCTCGGTAAATCACCATACCAAGCAAAAAATACCATTTTTTTGAAATTTTTGAATTTAAACACTCGATTTACAATTAAGTACGTAGGTTCTAATTAATGTCATGAGAGTTGGTTCTGGCGTGTTGGTCTAGTTCGAATATTCGTTCATTCACTTATTTGAATTCATAATTCAACTATAAAATTCGCTCGAAATATTCTCGGTATTTCTCGGTAACCGTGGTAACCACATTTATCAGTCCCCCTCGGTAAAATTGCCTCATTCGGTAACCAAAACCTTGGCTCCGACTCGATCTACCGGTCCTCCTCGCCAACCTGCAAAGGAAGAGCGCCAGCCGGACCAGTAGAGCGGTCGATGGCGGCCCTGTCGAGGTGGCCGATCTCTGCCCATGGTTCGTCGGGGACCGTCGCGGGGAGGATCTCTCCGGGGAGGACGTCGCCGTAGTTGGCTGCCGAGGGGTCTTTCTCGGTGACGGCGCTCGAGAGATTGAGATGAGAGGGCCAAGCAGCTGCGGGACGGGGAAGCAGCGGCGCCACCGACAGAGACTGTTAGGGAATAAGCCACGACTGGGCGTCCGTGCGTGCACTGGACGTGCCAGGTGCGGTTCCGGCCGCGTCGGGGCCGTGGTGTGTGTGCGTGAGTGTGTACGCGTGTAGCACGGGGGTGTCCGTGCAGGTGTGCGGCGTATGCGTGTGTGTAGGGCTAGGCCGTTGGCGAGCTGGGGGTGCGCGTCGAGTTGGTTAGTTGTGGACTCGCCGCGTCCAGGCGTGTGCGTGCATGTCGGACGGGCGCGGGCGGAGCGGCGTGGACCAGGTGCTCGACGTGGGCAAGGTCGTGGGTTCGTGCCTGGCGCGACCTGGGTATAAAACCCCGTGTATATGCTTGTAATGGTGTGTGCCTGAACTTGAGTTCGTGCTCGAGGGAACCTGAAGCCGTTCGTGCGACTGCAGCAGCGTTCGTGCGCTGGGAAAACTCCTGTGTCTATCTCTCCTTCTTCCTTCTTCTCTGGTACACTGCGAGAACTCGAGAGAGAAGCAGAGAGGGACAGCGAGGGCAAGGCCAGAGCACCAACAATTGGCATCAGAGCATCGGGTTCGGAGGAGCTCGCCGGCGATGGCGCTCGCCCCGTACGGCGGCGGAGCACGGTGATGCCATGCGTGCGGGGAGCGCGGCGGACCTGCGTGGTTGCGCAGAGGCTGCAGTGGCGCGGCGTGGCTCGGCGGAGAGAAGACCGAGCTCCTGGACACGCCGGATCGGCCGCGTTGATCGCGTCGGAGCGCGATCATGGCGCGAGCTGGAGGCGTGCGGAGCGTGGCAAATAAGTCGCGGCGGCGAGCCGGGCGCGACCGGTGCGTGTTATGGGTGCGCACTGGACGCGTCGGGACCGCGGGAGTGGACCGCGTCGAGGCGATGGACCTGGTTGCGCAGATCGCGTACGTGCGCGGCAGGAGCGCGGGGACGTGGGGACTGCGCAGCGAGCACGACGGACATGGAGGCCGCGGCTGCAGCGCGCGGCGAGCACGTGGCGATGGCTCGGCGCGACGTCCGCGAAGGCGCAGGGGCGCGTCACGGAGCTGCGGGATGCTGCAGCGGCAGCGAGCGGCGCTCGACGGGGCGTAGCGCGGTGGAGTGCGGCGGTGCGCGACAGCGGCCGGCGAGGTGGCCGCGCGGTATAGCAGCTGCGGCGGCTCATGCGGGAGGCGTCCTCACCGACATCGACGACGACAGTCCTGCCCTCCTGGAGTTCGTGGCTTAGGGGGTGAATGTTAGGGAATAAGCCACGACTGGGCGTCCATGCGTGCACTGGACGTGCCAGGTGCGGTTCCGGCCGCGTCGGGGCCGTGGTGTGTGTGCGTGAGTGTGTACGCGTGTAGCACGGGGGTGTCCGTGCAGGTGTGCGGCGTATGCGTGTGTGTAGGGCTAGGCCGTTGGCGAGCTGGGGGTGCGCGTCGAGTTGGTTAGCTGCGGACTCGCCGCGTCCAGGCGTGTGCGTGCATGTTGGACGGGCGCGGGCGGAGCGGCGTGGACCAGGTGCTCGACGTGGGCAAGGTCGTGGGTTCGTGCCCGGCGCGACCTGGGTATAAAACCCCGTGTATATGCTTGTAATGGTGTGTGCCTGAACTTGAGTTCGTGCTCGAGGGAACCTGAAGCCGTTCGTGCGCTGGGAAAACTCCTGTGTCTACCTCTCCTTCTTCCTTCTTCTCTGGTACACTGCGAGAACTCGAGAGAGAAGAAGAGAGGGAGAGCGAGGGCAAGGTCAGAGCACCAACAGAGACGTGGGGGCTGATGGGGAGGAGAAGAGGCGGGACTGGGAGGATGGGCGGCGACGGCGGCGGCGGCGAGAGAGAGAGAGAGAGAGAGAGAGAGAGAGAGAGAGAGAGATGTGCAGGAGAGGGAATGGCTGGGTTGCAGCCAGAAAGAAGCAGACGAAGAGGGCGAATGAGAGCACGAAAGGGCAAGCCACCGGCCTCCCCCACCCCATCGGCGCACGAGCCAACCGCCGCACGCCACGCACGACCCTGGAAGCGAAAAGACCAAAATACCCTCGGCGGGGGCTGGATATAACGTGCGGTGGCATGGGATATTTTACCGCCGGTGCACGCGATGAGACGAACGCGCCGGAGCCACAGCCACGATCGCTGACATGTGCGGCCCACCCGCGACGGGATCCACACGTCAGCGAGGCCCGATCGAATAAACGGAGTAAACAGGCAGCGCGTGGAGGCATTAGAAGCAGTTACTATTCATTCCAGCAGTGATCATCTCAGATCCAACGGCCCAGCTTCCTCCAGATCTTGATCCGACGCCTAGAATCGCATCAAGCAAACCGATCCGACGGCCGAGAGTCGCTGATCTTTAAGGAGCCATGTAGGAACTTTCATCTCTTATTTCTGGATGCCTCCATGTCATTGATATGCATGCATGATACATAGCAAACATGATCAAATTGACCGGTTAACGTCTTCGTTCGGTTATTTTCGAACCCACAACATATATTTTACGGTGAACTTCTGTTGGGTCTCATTTTATAGCTTAATTAATTTCCATGCCCAATTGCCCATGACATTAATTGTTTCACGGTTAGACTTTTCAGTTTTAGTATTGCCGTGGTTTCCATTTTGTTGTGTTTGTCTCTCTCGGACCTTTGTGTTAGCATCTCCTTTTTGTTTGTCAGTGACCAAAAAAGCTACACAAATATGTAGCAGTGGCATTGTGTCGACATATGATCATGTAGGGGATTCCCGGCAAGCAAGGTCTGCATGACTAGGGCTCCTCCGCGTAAGAAAGAAAGAAATCAACAATGGATCAAGGATCATGTCTATTCCAATCCGCT